>NW_015506638.1:8235-9197 GCF_001515645.1 Sinocyclocheilus grahami | reverse complement strand
CAGTTCCCAGAATAAGCTTTAACCAACCGAAATTACAAAACCAACCTGCGAGACCAGGATGTGGCATCTTTCCGGTCAGTGAGCATCATCTCATAGTAGTTGGTGATGTTCTTCTCAATGAAATGAAAGGTGCGGTTGGATATGGTCTCAGACACCACATCTGGTCTGAAGTTCTGACCACGGTTGAAGGCCATGAAGAATGTTATAGCCCAAAGATAGTATGTCTCATCATGCTGCTGGGCCCGTTCACGGATCAACCCCTCCTGCTCAAAAAAACAAGGTATATGATGGGGAAAACTCATTTAGACAGAGACATTTGAGTTTCAGTTATGTGGATGTTGTCTTACTCACCTTCACAAGGTACATAAGTCGATTATAGCAGTTCTCCAAAAAGTCGATGCAGAACTCACGCAGGAAGAGACGTACATTCAACGCTGAGCGTCGTTGACTCTCTGAGTCTTGAGCCATCTGTTTGCGTTTAGGTACACGCCTCACAGGCTTACCCACATCATGAGAATAGTTCTTAAACTTTAGTTTTAAAACATAAAAAAAACATGTTAATGAAAGTGAGGAGGTAAAATGTTTTTTGTTTTTTTTAAGACCATTGTATTCACGTTTTAAAGTGATACTTACATTGTGAAGTCCTTGGTGAAAAATCACATCTTTCTCTCCAATGGACTTCAGTCCTTGAATGACATAAGAGCCACGGAAACGAGAGTGTCTGGCAACAAGAGACAAAATGATTGTTTAGTTGGTTTATGAGAGGGGAATATATGAAACGATATGAAATGAAAAGATATACATTTTCAAAATTGTTTCTTAATGATATTATTCAGCCTTTAATCAGTGCAACAGAGATTCAACAAATAAACAGAGATGCACCGATCGACTGGCCTGGGACTGGAATCGGCTGATTTTCCGCATTCTTGGCCCGGACCGGTGACTAAAATAGTTGACGAAAA
>NW_015506638.1:0-467 GCF_001515645.1 Sinocyclocheilus grahami | reverse complement strand
AAAAAAACTCCTCTAATGTTTTCACTATTCCTTAATCCATCTCTGTTCTAGCTTGTGCCATTTTAAACGATATTTTGAAATTTTGCATTACTATCACTATGATGAATCGCTTGTTGTATTGCAAATTGCTTCAGATAAAAGCATCTGAAAAAAGAATAAATATAAATGGAACATGAAAGACTATATACTGATTACCAACATTTTTAAAAATATCTTTGTGTTCCATAGAAGAAGAAAAAAAGGCATACACATTTGGAACAACAGGGTGAGTGAATTAATTTCTGGGTGGACTATCCCTTTAAGGGTCATGAAACCCAGTTTCAGCAGCAGTTAGTTCTCACCACAAAAGCAGGTGTAGTAAGTTGTGGAGTGGAGGCGAAGGGGGGAGACAGACAACAAAACAGCATCTTCATCAGTTTTATTTTGCTGTCAGTGAGTTAAAAGCATTAAAGCTTTCCCACAAATGC
>NW_015506637.1:224600-224832 GCF_001515645.1 Sinocyclocheilus grahami | reverse complement strand
ACCAATATTCTCCACATTTCCAAAGGCCAAGTGCAAATGAGGCAAAAAAGCTTTGATGACATGAGGCTTATTCAAGTAAATACCGAAGATCTAACTCAAAGATCCCAGCTAACCTGAGGAAAAGTATACGGGAGGTTAAAATGGATATGTAATACAAAAGGAGTTGTTTAAACAGAAAAATATATTACAAGATATTACAGAAAGCAAACATACTTGTTTAGTGTGTGGTCTG
>NW_015506637.1:220479-220966 GCF_001515645.1 Sinocyclocheilus grahami | reverse complement strand
TGATTAATTAGGGTTGGAGCTGAACTCTGCAGGAAAATGGCTTACACTGCTTATATATGCAGTGTAAAACAATCAGAATCTTAATGTTTTTTTTCTCACTTTTTATTGTTTAAAAATACATACTGTAGTACAATAATGGTTAGTTTACAGGGAATTTGCAATCCAGAGTTTATGGAAAAGTGACATATTGAGGTGATCAGATATGGCCAAACTGTTCTCCTTATTCTTCACATTGCTCTGTATGTTGTTGAAATGACATTTAAAAAAACATTTATTAATTTGTGCCTTTTGTATTTGTCAATGTGATTAAAAGAATAATTGTAGGTGTAAAATTGTGAATTAATGCAAATTTTCAATAAATCAAATAAACCTAAACAATAAACCAGAATTTCTTGGTAGCCTTTCAGAAAATTGATTTATCATAAGAAAATTATTTATAAAATACATAGTGGAAGAGTTGTCATTCTCAGACATAAACTAGAACATG
>NW_015506637.1:213413-220469 GCF_001515645.1 Sinocyclocheilus grahami | reverse complement strand
AAGTTTTGCCAAAGGCCAAAATGTATTATATGCTGTACATGGCTCCTTATCATATTTAAGACCAAAGCTTATTCCATAAATTAACTTTATGTTTTACATAAAAAGTTATTAGTTATTTGAAAGGTTATTAAAATGTGGGCCTGTATTACACTGAGAAACAAAAAGGACCATTACATTGTAATGTAACCCCCAAATGGCAAGACAGGTTACAGCCTCGGAGTGAAGGATTTAATATTACATACTTTTTAAAACCTCTCAACAGTCCATTACAAGTGTTCAGACTCATGCTCCTCGTCACAATTTCCGTCAGTTGGACTGTTAGAAGAATGTCTTTTTCTGAACCTGAAACAAAGTATAATTATTTACAGTATACAACAAAAATGTGCAATATCACTAAAATGTTAAATTATTTACAATTGTAATACCACTCAATATTTGCAATATTTCTGAGTTGGCAAGTAGAGTATTTTCTCTTGTGCACAAGCAAAAACAAATACTGTTGAAAGACAATATAGAAAATATAGGCCCCAAAGCAGAAACTCAGCAGAATGAAATATACCTGTGATTACTGACACATGATTGAGTACAGCTGTGATTTCCAACGCATGAACATGGTAATAAAATGACCTGTGAACACCAGAACTTTCTTAGGGCTGTGTCTATCTGCATTTCTGCATCATTACTCCACATGGACAAGAATTTCCAGGGGAATTAGGCAATTAAAAATAAGTGGAAACAGTTGAAGGAATCAGGGGATATATAATGAGTCACAGTGGTCATCCTCCTAAAACGATACTTGAATAATCTAGTTTTTCAGGCTTGGCACTTCAATGGAAATCAACTACTGTGACAGCTCAGAGAGCTCAAAGGATGTTGCATAACATCAACAGCCACCCACAGGAAGTACTACCACGGTCAATACATTGTCCTGACAGTGAAGCACGAAGGTTAGAGTGAGGGGGAATAATATTTAATATAGAGGCATGATGGGGAGATGACATTTATAGATAGCACCATGATAAAAAAGGGAAAACAAGGTAATTTTTCTTACCTCATTAGCAGATATTATTTTTTGTTTTAAGCAAATACTAATACAATTTTGAAGCATTTTTCAGAAAACAAGACTTAATATCTTCAGTCATTTTGCTTCTCAAGGAGATCTTGATTTAAGAATATATAGATATTTGTTACAGAAAACAAGACAAACATATTAAGAAAATTATTTTTTGTAGTGTAACAACTGTCAGAGCTATTAAACAATAAAATGTTCTTGATTACTGAGAGAGAGAAAAACTGATTCGGCTGATAATTTTTTATTTAGTCTTAGTCTTTATCTTGAGATAAAAATGCTTAATAGTCTTAATCACATTTTAGCCATCTGAGTCTTTCATAGTTTTAGTCTAGTTTTAGTCAACGAAAAGTCATTGCATTTTTTCCAACTTTTAGTCATTCCTTTTAGTCAAACTGCAGTTACCAACATTTATTTTGGTAGCTATTTTATATGTAGTCTTAAAAAAATTGTCATTAATTCTTCTCTCTTTAGACCAAATCAATTAAGCTTATGAGAAATTTGAATCAAGGATTGAATTTGGAAAAACTTGAATAAATTATGACAATTTTCATTTTTGGGTGAACTATACCTTTAACAGTAGTGAAAAGGGAGCAACTTATAAAAATGATAGTTGTTCATATATATACTTTTTAGTTAAAAAAAGAAGCATAATAAGACAATAAGACAAATACGAAAGAGATACAAATTAAACTCATTTTTTAGATACTGTAGGTTTACTTAACATATTTGTTTAACATCTTTTGTTGGTTAACATTAATGGCACTTGCACGGATAGGTACTTAATTAGGAATGCTGTCCCTTTAAGACGGACGGCATGCATGTAATACTGACACACGTTCAGTTTTCACCCACCTGTTTATGTTCACTTAATCCATAACCTCTGTATTTACGTGAGATACTGGCACTTGCACGGATAGGTACTTAATTAGGAATGCTGTCCCTTTAAGACGGACGGCATGCATGTAATACTGACACACGTTCAGTTTTCACCCACCTGTTTATGTTCACTTAATCCATAACCACTGTATTTACGTGAGATACTCTACACGATAGACATTTGGACTGCTGTGTGTGTATTTGAGCACTGAGAACTGATCGCGCACTGTATATGAGAACTGAAGAAGTGGAGTGTACACGAGAGAGAGCACTTCTATCAGCGCGATTCCACCTATCCCGCCTTCACTAACTTTAAGTTAATCGGCAACGAATTGTGAGTCCCGGGGAAAACGGGACATCTGGGACCTGATGTATAAACGTTCCGCAATTTTCCACGCACATATCGGGATTTATAAAAAATAAACTAGGCGTAAATAGGTGCGCACCGTATGACACTCTAGACAATGCGTATACTCTCTTTTACTGGAGGGAGCAAAATAAGGAAGCAAACAGAATAATTTTAAAGTCTGTTTTACATTTGACATAGGCCTACACATTTAGATTAAATATGACACTCTAAATAATGAAGTTAAGCACTGAAATTTCATGAAATTATTATCCAGAAATTAAAACATTTTCATGTGAAATTAAATATAAATATTTGCAGTGGATGTGCTGCTTTTGAACAATTTTCCTGTGGTATGCGATTTAATGTTTTAATCACAGCGAGGATTGCTTGGCGCATGACAATTCTGCTTTAAATTGTGTCCTAAATAGTAAAACAAACGTTCTGAGAAAATACTTTTGCACGAATAATAATGATCATATTTGTAAAGTTGACTGTTTGATGGCTTTGGAATATAGACGGTAACGACAGACATAAGGATGCGCTCGTTGATTAAACAGTCCATTGGTCTGATGACAGTATAACCTCTGTTCTCAGGTGTCGCACACAGACAGTTTCCTAATGATAACCCCTTTCATGCTCTTCCCAATATTGTGACAAACACCATATTTAAAAGATTGAATTTGAAGGAAACTGTATAATATGCACGTTTTATTTTCAAAATGTTTTGTTGTTGACACAGTGAGTCAGACAGCTATTTACACTGCAAAAAAATAAGGACTATCTCTTTCCATAAAAATATAGGCTATAAACATTCAAAAATATATGTTTACCTTTTAGGAAAATTGCATAAATTAGAATAGTGATGTCTCAAAATGCAAAAATTAGATGCAGATGACTTTATGCATATTAAAACTATGCATTATAAGCTCCATATATGCTATTTTGAGAAGGAGACGGGATGGAGATTCATGTACGCACAGTCTTCGGCTGACTGGGTATTACAAATGGAATTTTGCACAGGTTCTGGCGTACGCATGGCTTTATAAATCTGAAAGTTTTTGTACACATGCAAAATCTGGCTTTTGTGCATACGCACACATTTAGGATGAAATCTATGTAAAGTTTTATGCATGAGGCCCCTGGTCGCCTTATCCCTACCCCTTCGGGCCATTGGTTCAGATCGCTATTTCGCATTTTGGTAGCCTATCCATCCACTGCGGCTGCCATACTGAGACTAGATATGCAAGCGCTCCTTATCCGATTGCAATCCAATGACAGGGACGCACATTTTGAAGAACAAGACAGTAGCCTATAGGATGTATTTTAAATGTCCAGTAGTCCTCAAATAACATTATAGTCCTGTCTCGGCTTGTTAACAAAGACGCGGCATAAATTTAGTTATAGTTTTTATCATCAGATATTAGTTTTAGCTCGTCAATATCTTGTCTTAGTCACAGAAACATTTTTGTTAATGAATATTTTTCGTTGTCGTCTTCGTTGATGAAATTAACACTGTACCAAATGTAAACTTTGAGTAAATTCAGCCTATTGCATAGAGTACTGCTAATGCTACAGCAAACAGCAGAGGGCGCTGCTCTTACCCAACTACTGTCTGCATGTGACTGATAGTCTCTGGTAAAGGTGATCCTAGACTCTCTGGAAGCAGAAGACTGAGTAACCCGGAGAGAATGTTCACACTGCCGATTAAAATGTAAGGCAAAGATCTGTAATAACCTCCTGCAACATACACAAAAAAACAACAAGAGACACTTGAACAAATTGTTTTGATAGGCATGTTTGAGAAATTATGAAAATAGAGACATATAGTTTGACTGCACATTTTTCAAATTATTTTTTTACATTTACATTTAAACTTCTTCCTTACTTGAGGAACTAGATAAATAACAGAAGATCCTGAATTTGTGAGATTAGAAGGAATGGATTGTAGAAACTAGAGTTTAGTGACCTAAGTAGATGAAGTATGGTGCCAATATGCTGCCAACTCTGGATGCCATTGAGCAGGTTCCTAAAGCCGTGTTCCTCAGTACAGTGGGGTAAAGCTCCGCAGTAGCGGGGTAAAGGATTGAGAATGCTGCCGACAGACCAAACTTTCCCAGCATCACCAGTGAAAAGGTAACATAATTCATATCTGTAAGTTCATAGATACAAAACATTTCATCCAAAGTTGACCAAATGTTGTGAGTCAAGCAATCAAACACATCATTAGACAGATGATCCCTTATAATCATACCAATGTTTTTCAGAAAAAACAGCAAATGGTGACAATAGGTTTAAACGAAATCAAAAGTAAACACTAAAATCTGAATGAATCCATGTTTTTGAACAAGTCAAGTGAGTCAATTATTCAGTGAGCATTCCATTTTTTATTACCTTTTTTTATTTCAATATTCAATTAAAAAAACATTAATGTTCATTTAAAACTCATCAATCTTATAGCATTATTAATGCAATTCTCATTCATGCCACCTCTGAACACCTAAATGCCACTTCAGATGCAGCTTCTGAAAGCAATGTTATGGCCACATTGTAGCCTTAAATGTTAATGTGTAATGTGTGTATGTTGAGTCAAAATATTCAAAATAGTTCTGTCTAAAGCTGCTTTTTGATACTTCTCTCATTTAACACAATAACGACTATTTTTGGAGGGTAATTTCACAGCCCAAACAATGTATGGTTAATTTGCAGTTTATTTGCAGTTAACTTGATTAATTAATAAGCAGATCATAAAATTAATTATACTTGACAGCCCCAATATTTTAATAATCATTTAATATATTTGCTATTATATTGTATTAAATGTTACAGTTAAAGAAGCAATGATTCCTCACGTTGTGGTATGAGTTGTATGAAGAGAAGAACCAGTCCTCCTAATGACAGGGTGGAAGACAAGCAGAGACGTCTAGGCCAGCGGCGGAGCATCAACCAGGCCATGAAGAGGGCAGGCACTTCCACAGCTGCTGACAAGAAACAGTTCAGGTAGATGTTCCCATGCAGACTGGACGTGTTCAGAGACAAGGCACAGTATCCAACTGAAACAGAAAACCTAAAAGAAGAAAGAGGAGCATGAGCAGCGGGTTAAAAAAATTATTATTGACTTCCCGCGTTACTAAAAAAACAATAACCATCTCAGTCTTACCACAAAAACAAATATTGGCTGTTACACTACATTTTCTTATATAAATTTTAAAAAACACACAAAAAAAACATTGATGTTAATTATTGGACATACATATGTTCAGTTATACTGAATGACTAAATATAATTTACTGTACATGCATTTGCTATAACAATACAAAATTCTGTATGGTTATAGTATGAAGATTTAATGGGCTACATATATATGCAGTGATCCATGTGTTGAACCGGTTAATGTCTAGCCAATAAAGTTTTCTCACCAGACCAGGCACAGCAGGATGGTTATGCAGCAGACATTCCTGGACTTCACCAGGTCACAGAGACTGTAGGTCCGCAAACTTCCAGCATTTTCCCTTGTCTTTAGTGCACGGGTCACAACAAACATGTTTTATTACACAGCACTGGAAACCATTTTAAAATCAAAACACTACACAGCAATGTAAGCAAAAGACCAGCTGATATCCACAGCAAAAAAAAATGTTTATAGTTATTAAAAACACTGAAATACAATTTACCTGATATCTGCAAAGCCAATGAAATTACCCAATTTTTTTCCTTTTAAGATCCTGCATTTCTTCAGTAAAGTCTAATTTCAATCATATTCAAAAACTCAATGAGTTTTTATTCCTGGTTAAATAAAATAAAATAGGTACTTAAAAGTTACTAATTAATCATATCCACAGAATATGAAAGTATCATCTTACAAAAGAGGAACAGACAAAATATTTCCAACTGGCCTGAAATTAGATTGTACGTTACATTGAGGCAAAAGAAGTTAGAATCAAGGATAAACTGAAATTCACAACTGTCACAAAGAAAGGAGAGATGGAGGATTTTTTTCAGCTTTTATCTTTTATTTACAATCTGTTCACTCACCGCCAGAGGTCACCCGCTCACTACATGGACTCTCACACTAAACATACTGCTACATTTCCCATCATCCATTGCACTGATTGCATAGTACACAGCTGTAACCAATCACACGCTCACCTGAAAGCTATTACAAACATTATATAACACCCACTCAGATCCTGCTCAAGTCGCCGAGTATTGTTCTGCATTTTTCACTCTCCTAGTGTTAGCTGCTTTACCGAGCCATTCCGTGTTTCTGTTCGGTCTCTTGTATTGTATAGCGTTTATTACTCTCCTAGCAATAGCTACTCTACGGAGCCAGTTTCTAGTTTTTCATAGTTTAGTCATCATCTTGCCTTGCCTGTTTTCCTGTTTCCTGATTCTTGCCACGTATCTTGGATTAACCCTTTGCTTGCTGTTTCGGACTGTGTTTGCTCCTAGCCTGGATTTATGCTCACTTTTACAGATTACCCCTGTTGTCAAGCCCTCTGGATTACATTTGCTGTCGTCTGACTCAAGCCCGTTTTGGATTGCTCTTCTGTCTTGCCTGTGCCATACCTGTTTGCTGTTGTTTGACCCTGCCTGTGTTTTTTGACCATGTTTATTAATAAAAGCTTGAATATGGATCCGCACGCCTCTCGTCTCGTTGGCTCCATTCACTATGAACCGACTGCCCTAAAGGCAGTGTTTCTTCCCTCACTGCACTTAAGTGAAACAGAAGTGAAACCATGGCAACATCCACGGGTTTATT
>NW_015506637.1:213064-213347 GCF_001515645.1 Sinocyclocheilus grahami | reverse complement strand
TAAGTGAAACAGAAGTGAAACCATGGCAACATCCACGGGTTTATTTCGCCCAGTTTGAGCTGTCAAGAAGCATCTCGACGAACGGACTCACATAAATCCTGAGCTTTGGCTTGACCTCGCATGCGATTTACTCGTACAGTGAGAGTTTAACAAAAACATTGCTGAAATCAGTGTATGCCCGGCCTTAGTCAAAGTACAATACATTAAACTGCATTAATTTACTTCCATACAAAATGCTATAAATGGATCTTCTGGTGACTTTTCCAGGTCTTCTCCACAGGCC
>NW_015506637.1:212602-213054 GCF_001515645.1 Sinocyclocheilus grahami | reverse complement strand
TACGTTACATTGAGGCAAAAGAAGTTAGAATCAAGGATAAACTGAAATTCACAACTGTCACAAAGAAAGGAGAGATGGAGGATTTTTTTCAGCTTTTATCTTTTATTTACAAAGAAGACTATCCAAAACAGAACAAAGGCACAGGATATCGTGACAGCTTTGCAACTAACACAAAGATAATAATGGACAAACGAGTACAACTAAACTGAGGCTTAAATACAAAGGAAAAGAGAACAGGTGTGAACTAATCAGGAGCTGTGGAAACACAATAGTACCGAGAAAATGTGAAGAAATGAAATTTTGGTCACCCCTCGTGAGGAAGCAGAAGCAGAGCTATGTGTCACGAATCTGGTCTATGAACTTCCATTTGTTCACCACAAGAGGTCATTATCCACCACATGGACTCACACACTACACAGACTGTCACACTCACCCTGGACTTCAGTTCCCAC
>NW_015506637.1:198226-211755 GCF_001515645.1 Sinocyclocheilus grahami | reverse complement strand
TGGACTAGCTTGTCTGCTGGTATCTTAAAGTCACAATGAAATCAAAATTGAAAATTCGTATTTTTTTTATGGAATACTGTAGTGTTTCTTATAAATATTTTATCCGTGCACTTCATAATTTTTTTTTTAATTAATGTGCCCTCGTAATCTTTCATCAAAAACGTTAACCTCCCCTCCCCTTCAAAACGACTCATCTTCTCTTTTGGTCACGAGCTATGGCGCAAGGGCAGAGCTAGTGACGTGAGGGGTAAACGCTGGGATAAACGGCAGGGGGATGCTTCACTTTATAGCACTGACACCAGTCATAAGGGAGTACATTACCCCTAAACATTGAAAAGATATTAGGATATTACGACAACATTATTCTTAGGACATCGCAACAACATTTTTTCATGAATATGACTTAACCTGATGGAGGACGTGCTCAGTCGTTCAGGCAGTCTCTCTCTCTCTCTCTCTCTCTCACATGCACTGTTTATGCATGTTTTCTGCCGTTGATTGTCATCATCCTCCTTAACCCTCTGGGGTCGACAAACGCGGATACACGTTTTGTGGCATCTTCTCCTAATAACGCCGAAAAGAACTTAAATTACACTTTCAGTTTTGATCGTACAGATAAGAGCAATACATCAATCGAATCTGTAAAAGGGTTTACTTTTATTTGTATACACTCATAATAACAACAAAATGATGTGCTTCTGTAGAATAAAGAAAATAAACAGTGTGCGTTCTCTGCCATTTCTGTCTGTGTCACCTCTCTTCACAGACACATAAATAAAACAACCCGAATCTCAGCGAATACTTGCCTCAAAGACAAGATATATATATGTATAGAAAGCTTGAAATGTCTACTTTTAAATTAACCAATTCAAGTCGAAAACAAATAATTTATTTGTATGTAATCCGTATGAAAGTAAGGAGTGGTCCGGTTTCTCCCGTATCGCCTCATTGTAGCTAATGTGTCCCCGCCTCGCTCTGAGCGCACTGTTCATATGGAAATGAACTGAGGCGAGCCAGGTTATCATGTACATGCCCCCGAGAAATGGCATAAAACGTCAAGCTTCATCATAGAATTACTTATTTTTCTGCGCGTTTGCATGATGGCACGCTACACGGGTGAAGAAGCACTTTGGAGGGTTCTGGACAGTGATGAAATGTTTACTTTCTCATCAGAGGAAGAATGCGACTCAGATGATGAACGTTTGCATTTTGAAGAATGTCTGGACACAGTGGAGGATATAATTCCTGACGAGTAAGCCTTTTATTATTATCTTCATTATTTAAAATGTTGCTCAGCTATAGCCTATTTTATATCTAAATTTGGACATTTCCAAACATGCTATTGTCAGACTAAAATCAGCTATTCAGAGTAACATTTGTTGAAATATGAAATATCTCCTTACAGGCCACTTATAGTTTTGAATGTTGTACAAAGCACGTATATAACTATATATAATGATGATTGCAATGCATGATGGGAAATGTAGTCCGGGGTGATGTGCAACAGTGTGGAGTGCGAGAGTCAATGAATTGGAAAGTTCATGAACCGGATTCGTGACACTTATAGTTTTGAATGTTGTACAAAGCACATATATAACTATATATAATGATGATATATAGCCTATATAAATGATAAATGTATATAATAAAATATATATATAATGCTATAGGCCGATATAAACATAAATACAATATTATATATCTCAAACAAAAATGAACCATGGTTTTATGTATTTATTTTTTTTTTTTTTACATTTTGGATTGTTTAGACTATATTTTTCCAAATGGTGAAATTGTTCACCAACTAGCTTTTGTTCACGAATATCTGATGTGGTAAATGTTTTGAATGCCTTATATCCGGCCATTGGCGTTAGCGATCGTCCGAGGTGTAAATGTATCAGAAAGCTGTAAATGTCACCGATAAGTGGCCCATCGACCGACATATACGTGCGTCCATTCTTATCAGGGATTCAATTTATTATCAGTTATGTATCTTCTGGTAATTGTTAACAACAGTTTCATTTTTTGTTTAGGACTGTGGCTGCATCACCGGCATCTTGCACAAGAAAGGCCCGCAAGTGTCCATGACCAAGTGGACTGCAAATAAGCAGTCCACTTGGTCATGGAAAACAGAGGCTGATGTTGATATGGCTCCACAGGCTCTGAGATTTCTGCCAGGAGAGGAACCTGGACCACAGCTTAGACCATGTGGTTCACACACTCCCATGAGTCTATTCAAAAGGTTTTTTTCTGAAACTGCTGTGTCAACTCTGTGTCGAAACACCAATGCTCAGGCTGCCAGGGCACGTGCAAAGGGCCATAAATATAAATGGACAGACGTCAGCATCAGTGAGCTGTACTGCTACTTTGGGCTACTCTTCAGGCCATGGACTGTCATATGATGCTGTGACATCTCTGTTAGACCGTACAGTTTTGGGCTCTGGGTACCATGTGTACATGGATCATTTTTACACTAGTCCCAAACTCCTATCAGACTTGTTTGCTTTGAAGTTTGGTGCATGTGGGACTTACAGAGACAATGCTACTTTGGGCTACTCTTCAGGCCATGGACTGTCATATGATGCTGTGACATCTCTGTTAGACCGTACAGTTTTGGGCTCTGGGTACCATGTGTACATGGATCATTTTTACACTAGTCCCAAACTCCTATCAGACTTGTTTGCTTTGAAGTTTGGTGTATGTGGGACTTACAGAGACAACAGGAAGGCACAAAATGGATGGAGGACAAAGAGTTTTCCATGTCCTGCACCTGTGACTGCCTACAACCAGCACATGGGGGGCGTTGACCTGTACTACAGTACACAGCACAAAACAATGAAGTGGTTTTGTTGATATTGTAAGTGTACATTTGTGTACACTTACAATATCAACAAAACATTGTGCTTTTGCAAAATAAAGAAAATAAACAGGGTGTGCTTTTAACCGTCTCATTCTCCGCGCATATCTGTTTGAAACACGTCACTAAAATGAACTGAAACTCAGCGAATATTTGACACACACACATGAGAGATATATCTATAGAAAGCTTAACATGTCTACTTTTAAGTCATGACGAAAACAAATATTATGTGACAAAGTAATCAGTATGAAACCAACGCGATGTCAAGTCTTGGCCGTCTGCCTTCATTATCGCTAATGTGACCACGCCCACCTGCCGATCGCACTTTTGATATTACAATCATCCACGTGAGACGCGAGCATGTAAACGCCCACATCACAGCAAACAAAGCAGTGAGACTTTTCCTCAAGTTCATCTCGGCTACTTTGCTTCTGGAAGAAGACGCGCTGAGAGGAATTAGCTTTGGATTTTCTTCAGAAGAACGCGCCGGCTTGATATTCAGTGGAGGATATCATTTACACTAGTATGTCTTTTTTATTAGCCTACTTGCATTAGTTGTTATTGTGTTACTGTGACATAACTTGTACATATTTTAATAGTTACTTTTTCCAAACCATGATTCCTGACTAAATGTATAATCAAGTGAAACATGAAGATTCATTCATTGCATATAATGTCTCACAACGCCAGGAAGTTTTTTTATGTTCTGTAAAATAGACAGCATCTATATAAAAGTAATGTGAGTTATAATGTTAATATGATGAATGTTTTATACTCTGTCATTAGTGTTCGCCTGATGTGTAAACATATGAAGTATGCTGTAAATAAGTGATGCATCGACAGACATATTCGCGCATCCTTTCTTATCAGTGATGCAATTTATTTATCAGCTATGCATCTTCTGGTAATTGCTAACAACTGTTTACATTTTCGTTTAGGACTGTGGCTGCATCCCTGGCATAATTGCACAAGAAAGGCACACGTGTCGTTCAGTTTTGAGTTCGCTGGAAAATCATACTGAGTAAGTGCATAGTACAGTAATTGTACTTTTATTATGCCTAGACTATAATGTAATAATATTTGTGGTTGATAGTGTTAAAATGTAGTTTCTTTGTTATTGGGATTCTGTTTTCTCATGAAGTATGCATACTATACTAAGGTACTGTGGGGAAAAAATGCTAACAATTGTTTATAAAATTATTTTAGGACTGAATACACCACTCTTGCCTTCACCTGCATCTCTCACAGTAAGGGGGCACTCGTTCAGTTTTCAACTCCATTCAGAATTCCTTTCTTATCAGTGATGCAATTTATTTATCAGCTATGCATCTTCTGGTAATTGCTAACAACTGTTTCAGTTTTTGTTTAGGACTGTGGCTGCATCACTGGCATAATTGCACAAGAAAGGCACACGTGTCGTTCAGTTTTGAGTTCACTGGAAAATCATACTGAGTAAGTGCATAGTACAGTAATTGTACTTTTATTATGCCTAGACTATATGGTAATAATATTTGTGGTTGATAGTGTTAAAATGTAGTTTCTTTGTTATTGGTGTGTAAACAGCATGCTTACTTTTTTATTTCAGATGTGAGAATAACAGTGTAAAAGAACCTGTTGCAAAGAGAGACAAAACAAAGCAGCTCACTTGGTCATGGAAAACAGAGACTGACAGTGCTTGCACAGGAACCTGGGCCACAGCTAAGACCATGTGAAGCACACACTCCCATGAGTTATTTTACGTGATAGTTATATGTATTCTAAATAAACTACAAACAAAAAATATATACATTTCTTTTTTTCCTTACATTCTTTCTTGTAGCAATTCCCTCTCAGTCACACATCTGACTGAAAGGCTCATTATGCAGGCCTTTGTCTTCACAGGTGTGAATCACAGCATTATGCATGATCATTCACGGCTCCTCGCATATACCTTTTCTACACAAAAAGTGTCTTAGAAAATTTAAATCAATATATTGTTTTCTGTAAATGAGTGAGTAAGATGATTTTCACATAATTTTGAAGCAAAATCTCTAGACTTCAAGATCAAGTTCTCAAAAGTCTTGTGAACAAATGTTCTGTATGTGTTTTATGACCTTATTTCAGTGACTTGAAAATTTTTGTTTTTCATTAAGCACGCATAAACGTTGTTTTCTCAAAAACACAATCACATACATACATGCTGCTCACATATTAGTGTAGCACAGTTTCTGCTGATTACAGTTTTATTGAACTTTAGACATTCAAATGTTTGTAAGCAACTGAAAAAAGCACAAATGTCAGTGCATGTTAAAACTTTTCCAGGGCCCCAAAACACCCTCGGACCCCAGCGGGTTAAGCAAAAACCTATTCATTGGTATTTAAATGTTTGTTTCAACTATGATTCCTGGGTGTACTTTCATCTAATGGCATCATGCATCATACTTCCCCAATTATATATGGAAGATATATTTGGCTTTGTATCTTCAGCATCACACCACAGTATATGACACTGCATCTCAAAGCTCCAGACTGCTATTGATCCATGTAAGCCAGTGGTCAGCACCAGCTGGTTACTGGGGGAATTTTGGGGTTTTATTTGCTGCTGCCTCATTCATTCTGATGGCCTGGGAGTTTGCCCAGAACAGAACCAAACTGCCAACACCAACATATAATTTAATCATTTATAAAGTACATATCATTATTATCTGAAATGGTGTTAGTTTAGTAATTATTTCGCTATGTTGCAGTATATAAATAAATTTTTCATAAAAGCTGTGCTGATGAAAAGGCATGTAGTGCATTTGTGACATGCTGTAAAAATATTGTAGGTTCAGTGGCAAAACTCTACTTGCAGCTACGTTTATGCTATGCCATACAGCAGAGTCATTTGTTACTGAATCTTGTTAACATTTTTTCCGATGTATGTGCTGCAAGTGTGAGATGGATGAAACAAGCCTAAATAATAGTATGTTTTCATAGTGCATTAAACTCTTTTAACTCTTTCCCCGCCATTGACGAGTTATCTCATCTTTTATAAGACAACGCTTCCCCGCCAAAGACGAGTTTTTATGGCTTTTTGTGTTTTCACTGTTATACACCAGGGGGTGCTATTACACATCTTCTGAACGAGTACACAACCTCCCAAACAAAAACACGTGTACAGGACGGTGAAACGAGCGATCTCTTATGTAAACAGATGCATATGAAAAATAATGCGATCATCAGCAATGGCAGCATAAATGAAAACTGCATAATGTTACGGAGTAAAATGTTGATCCAGGAAGTGGTATATGTCTGTGCAAGCTTTGGAGGTGTTGATAGAAGCGATTTACTGGATTTATGCTTTGATAATCGTACTGAATATTACCCAGATGTAGTTTTTGATAAAAATGTGATTTTCTCACCGTTTTGCTCAAAATTATGCATTTTTATGAGACCTACCTATATTCAAGTGTTGATAAAAAAAGAATGCTTTAAGCTAGAATAAAACTGATGTTTTTTCTTTGTTTAAAAGTACAGGCTCTGATCTTTATTTTGGTGTATTGCATATTCAAATATTCATACAGCAAAATATTCTGGAGGCCATCAAATTTTAGTGAAAATCCTCAAAATCGCTGGCAACTTTTTTCAAAAATGCTGGCGTGGAAAGAGTTAACTAAAAACATCAAGGAAAATTAATTCCTCATATTGTCCCTCTACTAGTAAGTCAATTTAGACTGGGTTCATCTGAAAATAAGAAAGGTTCAAGATCTTATGTCTCTGACAACCATATGAGCAGCTAAATGAGACTGTTCAAAGCAGCACAAGTCATTTGAGAAGCACAGGCAGATGTGTGTTTCACCTGATTTAGGGGGAAAATGACATCAGGGGCATTTACCCCATTCATCTGGGCAGCCTTTCTCAGAATGGCCTCGGCCTCAGTGACTCTCCCCTGAGACAGCAGCCATCGCGGAGACTCTGGAATAAACCTAGAAACAACAACTATTGATAAATAATTAACCTCAATGATGAGAATGAGCTGTTAAAATCAAATAATCCAATGGGAACACTGTTAAAGGGATAGTTCACCTAAAAATAAAAATTCTGTCATTAATTACTCATGTTGTTCCAAACCCGTAAAACCTCCGTTCATCTTCGGAACACAAATTAAGATATTTTGATGGATTTTGACAGCTCTCTGACCCTCCCATAGACAGCAAGGGTACTGTTACGTCCAGTGACGTATTCACTTTTGTGTTATCTGTATTGTGGTATGGTTTCTTTTTGTTGTTGTTTCTCTCTCTCTCTGTGTGTCTCCTGCTTCTCTAGCTCCTCCCACTTTTTCAATTTTCCACTCTGGCAGGTAGCTGATTGCCATTTCTACCTGCACCTGTTTACCAGCTGAGAAAGAAGCAGTATAAATGCTGAGCAGAACTGTTCAGAAGACTAGAATCCTTCTCCAGAGCATGATCTGTGTCCTGCCCACTCCATTTGTCGAAGCTGTGGTGCATCCTTTGGGGATCCGTAAGGTTGTTGGTTTTCTATTGAAAGCTTTAATCCCGCTAGACACTTAAGCTGTTACTCATCTGATTGTTTGTTTTGTTTCAATTGTGGTTTGGGAACTGTAGGGAGATGGGTGCAATTTTATTTAGTAATCCCGTTTTCTCCTGGTTTGTGGCTAGACCAGGAGTGAGTGTACCTTGTGTAGTTTTTTTTTTTTTAACAAGTTAGACTAAACCTTTTTGTTATTTTGGCATTGCCCCCTTCTGAAGCCTTTGTTTCCCTCATAAGTTGTACTTTTTGTTCCATAGAAACCAGGCTATGCTTAGCTAGCCTTAAATAAATCTGTTAAAGATCTTGTTGCTGTGGCAGGGCCCAGAAAATGTTCTGGTAAAACGGACCCTTACATATTTGTAGGGCGTAACTGTATTACCACGATCAACGTCCAAAAACGTAGGAAGGAGATCTGTAAATTAATCCATGTTCTTTGTCAGCTGCACCACTCTGCTGACACAGAACAACTTGCGCTGTTCGTGTTCAGTGGATGTTCTCCAAAATAGCACCAGGGTGACACGGAGGAGATGAATTGTTCAAATAAAGTCGTTGTGTGTGTGTGGGTTGTGTTTTTTTTTTTCCCCCCCCACAAAGTATTCTTGTAGCTTCGTATAATTACGGTTGAACACCTGATGTCACATGGATTATTTTACCGGTCTCCTTGTTACGTTTCTGGATGTTGATCGTGGTAATACCCTTGCTGTCTATGGGAGGTTCAGAGAGCTGTCAGATTTCACAAAATTAAAACTCTTTTTTTTTTCCCCCCCCACAAAGTATTCTTGTAGCTTCGTATAATTACGGTTGAACACCTGATGTCACATGGATTATTTTACCGGTCTCCTTGTTACGTTTCTGGATGTTGATCGTGGTAATACCCTTGCTGTCTATGGGAGGTTCAGAGAGCTGTCAGATTTCACAAAATCAAAACTCTTAATTTGTGTTCCGAAGATGAACGGCGGTCTTACGGGTTTGGAACGACATGAGGGCGAGTAATTTAATGATAGTTTAATTTTTGGGTGAACTAACCCTTTAATGTTGCCTGTAATGAGACCTTTCTTGTGATGCAACTAAATGTAAATGTCAATTTTAAACTGTTTCTTGTCTCTTTATGTCACAAAAACAGTGGAGTTCAAAGTAAAATAATTTAGAGGGAGAGGCAAGGCACAATCTCAGACTCATCGCCCACATAGTGCCTTCTATGAGAATGCAAGAAAAATTTCATTAATCCAATGTCATATTTTATTTACAACTTATATTTGAAATGCATAATTACATCACCTTTGTCTGTGATTTATTACACAAATAAAAGCCATCCCAATGCATTTGATTTAAAAGCACATGTTTACATGGCTACGATTACAGTATTTAAACCGGTTCCATACAGAATTAAAGGAGAGCTGCTGTTGAACAAAGGGTCAAGCATACTGGTAAACAGGTTCTGAGTTTAGGTTTCATTTCTTAATGTTTGTAAGCATTTACAGGTATGAGCGGTCTTACTCAAATGTACATTTGTGTTAATTTTCACTATACATGACAGCCTCAAAGCAGTTATTCTCATGTCTGGTGTATTATTAAATAATATCTGGCCCATAGCAAACACCTACCACCAAAGCAGCATGCAGAAGATACCAGGAATGGTGAAGACCAATAGCAGCATTCTCCAGTCTCGCAAGAAGTAGGCAGCCAACGGCAGCATCATGTACCCGATTGAAAAGAAAAGGCACACGCCAAGAGTGGAGTAGATGTCACGAACGGGTGGGCTAAATATTTCCATTCCTAGAGGAAGGGCATTTTTGGGAGGGGGAAAAAAAACGTACAATCTGATTTTACAGATCTACAATCTGAATTTTTTTTTTTTCTGAGAATACTTTTAATGTAGATTCTTAAACAAAAACATGCATTATGCAATTTTTAAACAACCTAAAAATGTAATAGTATAACATTTTATAAATGTTCTGGTAGTCAACATGCTTGATTTGAATGGTATTCAGTCATTTTCTATGGAAGCGCATGTACAAACCCGATTCCAAAAAAGTTGGGACACTGTACACTGTCCCACCTTTTTTGGAATGTGTAGCTCTCATGAAATCCAAAATGAGCCAATATTTGGCATGACATTTCAAAATGTCTCACTTTCAACATTTGATATGTTATCTATATTCTATTGTGAATAAAATATAAGTTTATGAGATTTGTAAATTATTCCATTCCTTTTTTACTCACAATTTGTACAGTGTCCCAACTTTTTTGGAATTGGGTTTGTATACAGAATAGGAAAAAAGGGTAATTGAGACTTTTCATCTTACAATTCTAACTTTTTCTGAGAAAATTGCTAGAAATGTAAATAGACTTGCTACATATAAACTCACAATTCTGAGAAAAGCCAGAATTGCAAGATTTAAAAAAAAAAAAACATATGTCCGATGTAAACAGAGGAATAAAGGTTGAAATGTAAACTCAGAATTGCGAGAAAGTAAAAATTGTGCGATTAAAAGTCTGTTACCTTTTTCATTTTTCTTATCTTGTGGCAGAAACAAGCTTCCATAATTTTCAATAATAAAATGTTTAAGACCGAAACCATAATACAATAATGTAAGTCAGTGCTAATATAAACTGTACATTAAAAATCAGAGCACAACAAATGTCTTTACCTAAAACAAAACCTGACACATAGTTTGATATCTGGCCCATTCCAACAATGAAAAACAACAAACAAAAAATCAGCCAAGATGGGGAGAAGACTTGAATGAAGGTGAATACTGTCTGAATAGCCATGGTAACAAACAGCACTTTTTTCCTACCAAACCTGAAAACCAAGAAGAAACAAGTTTATTTCAAATAGGCAACAAGAGTTATTCTGCTCAAAAAAATTAAGGGAACACACAGTATATCACAGTATAACACCGAGTCCGTTAAACATCAGGGATATCAATCTGTCCTGTTAGGAATCCTAAGTGATCGTGAATCAGTTTCTCCTGCTTTGGTGCAAATGAAAGTGAAAACAGGTGCACTGGAGAGTCAACAGCAGGACAATCCCCACAATGGCAATGGTTTTGCAGACATTCGCTCTCTCCTAACACTTCCCGACTGATTTGTCTCTAGTTTTGTGTTTTGTCACGCTCTTTGTGGCTACTCGTACATGATGCAGAACCAGCAGCCCGATCAGGTTGCACAGATAGTCCAGCTCCTCCAGGATTGAAACAGCAGGAGACGGGCCAATATCTGCTGCTCTGTGTGAGGAGGAACAGGAAGAGCCCCGCAAGAGCCTCCAAAATGACCTCAAGCAGGCGACTGATGTGCATGTTTCTGAACAGAAAACAGACTCCATGAGGGTGGCATGAGCCTGACTGCTGTTAGGTAGCGGAATTAAATCCTCAGAGCGTAAAAGTGTAAAAACAATATTGAAAAAAATTAATTAAGAAGCGTAGACATTTATTATTATTATTATTATTATAACGCCTTTATTTTATTATAACTCAGTCAGTGAATTTGCACTGAAATGAAGTGACTGACAGCTTCAGTGACTATGAAGGGAATGCCTTTTGTTCACTTTCTGTATATAGTCTGTATAGTTCTGTATAATTTCAATAAACAGTGAAAGATATGTACAATTAGAAAGAGCTTTATTGCCAGCTTTGCTTTCACACACAAGGATTTTTTAAAATTAAGCTTCCAGTGCACATACAGTGGGGCAAATATTTATTTGATCCCCTGCTGATTTTGTAAGTTTGCACACTTACAAAGAAATGAAGGGTCTGTAATGTTTATGGTAGGTTTATGTTAATGGATAGAGAGAGAATACAAACCATAAAATCCAGAAAAAAAGCATTATTTAAAAGGTTAGAGATTGATTTGCATTTCAGTGAGTGAAATAAGTATTTGATCCCCTACCAACCAGCAAGAATTCTGACTCCCACAGATTGGTTATGTGCCCATGTGGAACACAGATTAGTTCTGTCACATTAAGAAGTTACTCCTAAAGTTAGCTCATTAGGTGTATAAGACACCTGTCCACACAATCTGTATCTTTCATTCCAACCTCTCCCACCACCATGGGCAAGACCAAAGAGCTGTCAAAGGATGTCAGAGACAAGATTGTAGATCTGCACAAGGCTGGAATGGGCTACAAGACCATCAGCAAGAAGCTTGGTGAGAAGGAGACAACTGTTGGTGCGATTATTCAGAAATGGAAGAAATACAAAACAACCATCAATCGGCCTCGGTGTGGAGCTCGGTGCAAGATCTCGCCTCATGGGGTAAGGATGATCATGAGAAAGATGAGGGATCAGCCCAGAACTACACGGGAGGAGCTTGTTAATTATCTTAAGGCAGCTGGGACCATAGTCACCAAGCAAACCATTGGTAACACACTACTAATGAACTGAAATCCTGCAGCGCCCGCAAGGTCCCCCTGCTCAAGAAGGCACATGTACAGGCCCGTTTAAAGTTTGCCCAAGAACATCTAAATGATCAAGAGAAGGCTTGGGAGAAAGTGCTGTGGTCAGATGAGACCAAAATTGAGCTCTTTGGCATTAACTGGACTTGCTGTGTTTGGATGGAGAGAAATGCTGACTATGACCCCAAGAACACCATCCCTATAGTCAAGCACAGAGATGGAAACATTATGCTTTGGGGCTGTTTCCGCATTGAGGGGCAAATGGACAGGGCCATGTACTGTAAAATCTTGGACAAGAACCTACAAGACAAGAAGAGAGCAGTCTGCTCTCTTAGCTCTCGTGGTACTGTAATACACCGATCGGTCTGCACAGTCAGTCCGTGTCAAGTCGAACACACCTACTGGTTTACACCAGTTACACTCAGAGATGTGACGCACACGTGAGGCTGTAGTGTGAATGCGCCCCAGCCCCCATAGATGTAAGGCTACATTTACACTTGTGCGCTTATGTTTTAAAATGAAAACGATCCTTGTCATACTGCGGTTTCCATTCAGTTATTCATTTCCAATGGAGAGTAGCGCGGGAGTTGCGTGGAGTTCCGATCATATGCAGATGTCCGTTCATACTAACGTTACACAACCGAAAGCGCGTGTTATGTGACCATTCATGCAAACTGCAACATCATGCTATATAAGACAATAATTAAGATTTATATTCCGCTTTTACTCAAAACTAACTTTAAACCACCATCGAGTGTTTGTAATAACTTCCGATTGCCGTCTAATGTGTGTTTTGGCCATGTAATGTTGCTGAAATTAAGTATGTTATTATATAGTCAGAGCAGCGATCATGGAAGATCATGGAAGAGAGAACACAGACAGACAGTGCTGGAAGCTGCTAATGCTTATCAGTAAATCAGTGGAAAATAAATATAAATCATGATTCTGTCTGAGCTATGCATTTTAAAACGAACACCAACTAGTCTAAATGTAGCCTAACAGATGTGTAAACTGAAGACTAGTTGAGCTTTATTAAAATTATTTGCACTGATTTATTCTGTTGGTTACATTTTGTTCCTTTGTGCAGTTGCTCAGGAGATGAGTCTGAGTTTGTATAAACATCAACAAGCTGAAAAATAAAACCAAAGGTTTTTTTTTTAGATAATGTAATCTTGTTAAAATTTATTTCATAAAATTGGTATTGAAAAAAGTATCGTTCAGGAACCGGTACCGAAGTCAAGGTATTGGTATTGGTATTGATATCGAAAACTTTTGAACGATACCCAGCCCTACTTATTTCACTCACTGAAATGCAAATCAATTTCTAACCTTTATATAATGTGTTTTTTTTCTGGATTCTTTGGTTGGTTTTCTGTCTTGTGATACTTTATAATGAGAAGTGGAAAGTTTCTCTCATGAACGTGCCTCTGTATGAATCATTTGAGTCCACTGTTTTACAAATTAATGGGCCTGTTCCTACTGTTGTAGCCACTGTTTATCGTCCACCCAGGAGCATTTCTAGTTGTCACGAATCCGGTCAACGAACTTTCCTATTCATTGACTCTCGCACTACACACTGTTGCACATCACCCCGGACTACATTTCCCATCATGCATTGCACGAATTGCACACACCTGTTTACACTGATTGCACCCAGCTGTTTCATATCACTCCCTCACTATTTAACACTCACTCTGATCCCTTCCCTCTGCCGAGTATTGTTTCAGCATTTATCACTCCCCTAGAGATAGCTACCTTACG
>NW_015506637.1:195440-197775 GCF_001515645.1 Sinocyclocheilus grahami | reverse complement strand
CAGTGGACTACCAGTAAAATTGATACAAATTTGGGTCCAAAAATTATTCAGACCGAGTCTGGGAAAAAACATTGAAGTTCAGGTTTGCATGAAGCTGGGTGACAGCAAGCCCAGGAGACTACAGGCTGTCATTAAGGCTAAGTGCTGCCTGACAAAGTATTCATAGTTGTGTAAATACTGTCATACTAACAGCTGTCTGAATTATTTTGGTTGATTGTAATCTATAACATACCTTTCTATCAAAATTATCTAACATTATCAAGATTAATTTGTTCTGACACAGTGTAACTCTGAGTTCTTGTCATATTTTATTACCATTTTCTAAACTATAGTGAATATAATGTGAGAAATGTTGAAGGTGTCTGAATAATTTTTTTTTTTACTGTATCTATTTGATAAATGAAGTTAACCAACTAACATTATACATACCCTTTTGGTTTCTGTACCCAATATTTAAAAAATTTACAAATGCAATAAAAATATCAGTATCGGTACTCGGTATCGGCAAGTACCAAAAATAAAAGTATCAGTATCGGGCGAGTACTGGAAAAAGTGGTATCGGTGCATCCCTAATTATAATTGGGATAGATGAAGAGAATACAAGGTCCTTGTTTAACACAATAAATAATATCCTGTGGCCTCCTGATACCCTTCCTTCTCATCTATATTCTAGTGATCTATGCGATAAATTAATTACCTTTTTTAATACTAAAATTGGAAATGTTCATCAGCAATTAACTTCTCAAAATAATGTGGCATCTGATCTGTTGTATTTACCTTCCTGTGACTCTCTTCTGTCTCTATTTTACAGTTTCGAACTATTGATGAAATATCAGGTCTTAACAAACAATCTAAGTCTTCCACTTGTCAGTTAGATCGCGAGTACTGGAAAAAGTGGTATCGGTGCATCCCTAATTATAATTGGGATAGATGAAGAGAATACAAGGTCCTTGTTTAACACAATAAATAATATCCTGTGGCCTCCTGATACCCTTCCTTCTCATCTATATTCTAGTGATCTATGCGATAAATTAATTACCTTTTTTAATACTAAAATTGGAAATGTTCATCAGCAATTAACTTCTCAAAATAATGTGGCATCTGATCTGTTGTATTTACCTTCCTGTGACTCTCTTCTGTCTCTATTTTACAGTTTCGAACTATTGATGAAATATCAGGTCTTAACAAACAATCTAAGTCTTCCACTTGTCAGTTAGATCCACTCCCCACTCACCTGGTCAAAGCCTGTTTATTTTCTCTATCTGGAATAGTATAATCCGATATTACACACTCGTCTCTCACCTCTAGTGTGGTTCCTTCATCTTTTAAGGTTGCTGTAATCACTCCAAGACTTAAGAAACTGTGAGCTGACCCTAATAAATTTGCAAATATTCGCCCAAGTTCCAATTTGCCCTTTCTCTCAAAAATTTTGAAAAATTTCAATTTGGTTTCCGCCATTTGCATAGTACAGAGACTGCCATGGTAAAAGTTGTTAATGATTTGCTGATGTCAGCTGATTCTGGACTTTTAACTATACTTATTTTACTCAATTTAACAGCGGCCTTTGATACAATTCCTCATCAAGTACTTTTAGATAGACTACTCTCTATAGGTATTACTGGTGTCCCTCTTAGTTGGTTCAGATCTTATCTCTCTGGGCGCACACACAGTTTGTTCAACTTAAAAATTTCAGATCATATGTCTCACCTGTTACAGCTGGTGTTCCTCAAGGTTCTGTTTTGGGCCCTCTTTTATTTATTATTTATTTACTACCCCTTGGTTAAATTTTTAGGAAATTTGGCATCAATTTTCATTGCTATGCTGACGACACAGCTTTATTTGTCTTCTAAGCCAAATTCTACCCTTCTTTCGTCCTCTCTTTTGGGCTGCTTAGAAGAGATTAAATCCTGGTTTTCGCATAATTTTCTCAAGTCAAATATTGACAAAACAGAGGTCTCGACCTGACTGCAGTTCATCGTCGTAACCGACTTGAGCATTCACTGTCACATGTTGTTAGCATGATAAGCAAGTTACTAGCATGTTGCTAGCATGATTAACAAGTGACTAGCATGTCGCTAGCATGATTAGCAGGTTGCTAGCACGATTAGTAAGTGACTAGCATGTCGCTAGCATAATTAGCAAGTTACTAGCATGTTACTAGCATGTTGCTTGCATGTTTCTAATATGATTAGCATGCTACTAACATGTTGCTAGCATGATTACCAAGTGACTACCATACTGCAAGCATGATTACCAAGTTACTAGCATTTCGCTAGCATGTTGTTAACATTATTAGCATGTTGCTAGCATGATTAGCATGCTACTAGCATGTTGT
>NW_015506637.1:192094-195254 GCF_001515645.1 Sinocyclocheilus grahami | reverse complement strand
GATAGATAGATAGATAGATAGATAGATAGATAGATAGATAGATAGATAGATAGATAGATAGATATGATTAACAGGTTACTAGCATGATTAGTAAGTGACTGGCATGTCGGTAGCATGATTAGCATGTTACTAGAATGTCGCTAGCATGTTTCTAGCATTATTAGTAGTGACTAGTATGTCGCTATCATATTTAGCAAATTACTAACATGTCGCTAGCATATTTCTAGCATGATTAGCCAGTGACTAGCATGTTTATAACATGATTAGCAAGTTACTAGCATGTTGCTAGCATGTTTCTAACATGAATAACATGCTACTAACATGTTGTTAGCATTTTTCTAACATGATTAGCATGCTACTAACATGTTGCTAGCATGATTATCAAGTGACTAGCATATTATTAGCATGATTAGCAAATGACTATCTTGTTTGCTATCATGATTAGCATGCTACTAGCATGTTGTTTGTACGTTTCTAGCATGATTAGCATGTCGCTAGGATATATAGATAGATTTCTAGCATGATTAACAGATATATAGATAGATAGATAGAGAGCTAAATAGATAGATAGAAATAGTCAGATTATAGATAGATAGATAGATAGATAGATAGATAGATAGATAGATAGATAGATAGATAGATAGATAGATAGATAGATAGATGATAAAAATAGTCAGATGATAGATAGATTTGGAGTCTGTAGAGTTAAAGCGCTAGGAGGAGTTAGTCAGAAATTTTTGTCTCAGAAAAACTTTAGGTTGGCTTGAGAAAGCCTAGTTATGAAAGTTTAAAGCAGTTGTAACAGCCTGAAGTTTGAATATTTAGATAGATTAGATTGATGTTGATAAAATGTTTCTAATATGATTAGCATGTTTTTAGCATGATTAGCCTGTTACTAGCATATTGGTGGCATGATTAGCAATTTACTGGCGTGTCGCTAGCATGTTTCTAGCATGATTAGCATGTTACTAGCATGTTGCTATAAAGATTAGGTAGTTGCTAGGGTGTTATTATTAACATGACTAGTAAGAAACTAGCAGGTTGCAAGCACGATTAGTAAGTGACTACCATATTGCTAGCATGATTAGCAAGTGACTAGCATGTCACTAGCATGATTAGCATGTTGCTAGCATGATTAGCAAGTGATTAGCATTTTGCTAGCATGTTTTTAGCATGATTATCAAGACACTAGCATGTTGCAAGCATGATTAGCAAGATACTAGCATTTCGCTAGCATGTTTCTAACATTATTAGCATGCTACTAGCATGTTGTTTGTACGTTTCTAGCTGACTAGCATGTCATTAGCATGATTAGCAAGTTACTACCATGTCACTAGTATGTTTCCAGCATGATTAGCAAGTGACTACCATGTTGCTAGCATGACTAGCAAGTGACTAGCATGTCATTAGCATGATTAGCAAGTTACTACCATGTCACTAGTATGTTTCCAGCATGATTAGCAAGTGACTAGCATGCAGTTAGCATGAATAGCAAGTCATTAGCATGATTGGCAAGTGACTTGCATGTTGCTAACATGTTTAACAAATGACTACAGAAGACTTCTGTAGACTCTTCTACTATACTCTCATTCCGGCGTAATAATCAAGGAACTTTGCTGCCGTACCTGAAAATAGTCCCCAGCTGTGCAAGCAGGTGGTCACGTTGGTTATGTTGACGGAAGTTAGCCTATTTTCAGGCGCTGCGTAATATCATTGCGCCTGCTGCACACATGGTACGGCAGCAAAGTTCCTTGATTATTACGCCGGAATGAGAGTATAGCTCCTAGCCATATTGGCCTAGAAAATCACAACTTTTCATTTTCCGTCGGTCTTAGTACACGATGTAACTACAGAGGAGTAAAGTTTTAAATAGGAAAAATATAGAAACTCTTTGGTCATTTTTGAGCGAGATGCTAACGGTCTAATCAGATTCAATGATCTATGCTAAGCTACAGCTAAAAGTGCTACCGCCAGACCCGGAGATCGGCTGAATGGATTCGAAAACAGTAAAACTCAACTGTTTAACTCTAGGGGAGTTGGAAAATGAGCCTATTTTCAAAAAAAGAGTGTTCCTTTAAGCTTTGCTATAGCAATAGACAGCTTAAATACACCAGAAATCTTATTGTATAAATGTTTTCACCCCCTCAATGAAAGTCTATGGGATTTTAGGGGTTTTTATAGTCTGGTTTACGAAAACCATAAGCCGAATCAGTTAGAAAAGATATAGCAACCCCAGTCAGACCAGTCTGCAGGTCTGACCAGAGTTTGGTGGTTGTAGCTTTAAAAGTCTAGGAGGAGATACATTTAAAAAATTGGTCGAAGAAGAAGAAGAAATCGGATTTCAGTAAATTGGCTTTTCAAGCCAACTTAAAGGCGCAATAGGAGATCTTGGAAAATGCTAACTTTAGCCTGATAGCACTGAAAGCGAATGTCCCACCCTCCCTGCAATCGCCGTCCAAAGCCACACCCCCTGAATGCATATACGCTCACAGACCAGAGTACCAGAGGCAACATTACTACAATAGGCTACATCAGCGGTACCCAATTCCAGCCCATGTTTCGAAGTGAAGTAGCCTAAACTTCAATGTATTTCCCCTGCTCAGTGAGGAGGGAGCAATGAACACTGTGTAGGGCTCATATCGATCAGAACACAGTTCATGCACGTAGCTCACTTCTAACGAGCTGGTTATTTGAATCGGGTGTGTTAACTAAGCGAGACATTCAAAATATGCAGAGCGGGGGGCGTGAGGACTGGATTAATCATTGGGCTACATCATGCGTCATTCACTGGTGAGAAAACTTTAAAAGTACTACAATACCAGGAAGGAAGAACGGGTTGTTGATGTTTGCCTGCCCTCCTCGCTCTGTCTGCACAGCGTGCGTGAACACGCTGATGACGTGTCCTGTCTACGCGAACAGGGTGCGCAGAGGTATGCAGATACATAAGTTGACCGGCAGGTAGGAAAGCTTATTAAAACGCTCGGACCGAGCGTTTTGATTGGACGAACATTTCTTGGTCCTACGCCTTCCACAAAATATATAAATACAGATGAATACATTTAGACCACTTAACTTAATGATTGCTATCGGGATGTGAAGAGACTTTCAACCAGCATAACAAAAAATGTTTCTGAAGACAATCACCTATTACACCTTTAAT
>NW_015506637.1:127050-192055 GCF_001515645.1 Sinocyclocheilus grahami | reverse complement strand
AAGGTGTTGCCATGTGTTTGCTAAGGTACCCGGGGTGGTTGCTAAGGCGTTGCAAGGTGGTTGCTAGGGTACCCGGGGCGGTTGCTAAGGTGCTGCTATGCAGTTGCTAAGGTACTTAGGGCGGTTGCTAGGATGTTGCTATGCAGTTGCTAGGGTACCTGGGGTGGTTACTAGAGCGGTTGTTAGGGTTCCCGGGATGGTTGCTAGGGTGTTGCTATGCAGTTGTTAGGGAAACCGGGGTGGTTTCTAAGGTGTTGCTATGCGGTTGCTAGAGTACCTAAGGCAGTTGCTAAGGTGTTGCTATGCAGTTGCTAGGGTACACGGGGAGGTTGCTAAGGTGTTGCTATGCGGTTGCTAGGGTAACCGGGCGGTTGCTAAGGTGTTGCTAAGCGTTTGCTAAGGTACTCTGGGTTGTTGCTAGGGTGTTGTTATGCGGTTGCTAGGGTACCCGGGCCGGTTGCTAGGGTGTTGCTATGCGGTTGCTAGGTTGTTCTGGGTGCTTGGTAGTGTGTTGCTAAGCTTCTCAGGATGGGTACTGAGGAGTTGCTGTGTGGTTGCTAGGATTTCTGGGGCGGTTGCTAGGGCCGTTGCAAGGGTACCCTGGGTGGTTGCTAAGGCGTTGCTATGCGGTTGCTAGGGTACTTGGTGTGGTTACTAGAGCGATTGCTAGGGTACCCGGGACGGTTGCTAGGGTGTTGCTATGCGGTTGCTAGGGAAACCGGGGTGGTTGCTGGGTTTGTTTGGATAGTTGTTAGAGTGTTGCTATGAAGATAGATAGATAGATAGATAGATAGATAGATAGATAGATTGATAGATTGATAGATAGATGGATAGATGGATAGATGGATAGACAGGGACGCGGGAAGTAGGGGTGCTGAGGGGGCTGCAGCACCCCCTGTATTCACATGGTTGCAAATGCAACGCCAAGTTTGTTAATGTAAATTTATTCAGTTTTAACATTTAATAATTTATTTGTAATGATCTCTGAAATGTAAATTGTAAGTGGGCTATAACAAACCCATGTTTATCTTTATAAACATGATTAATTTTACTTGTGATGTTTTCGATATGGGATGATTAGCCTAATCCTCATGAACACGTGATGCTGGCGCGTGGTATCAGACATGAACTGTACAGAATGCGAACAAGATTAACTTTAATACAAGGAGATAATGGCGCAAAAGCGAATTTCAGATATTTTTAAATGCCCATCCCAGCAAAAACTTTCCAAAATCGACATCCGAACAACACCAGCCCCAGCACGAGCACCGACGTAAGTGAACCAGCCCACCCCCCTCCACTCAACACGGACACACACAGCACCCCCAACCGAAAACATCTTCCCGCGCCCCTGGATAGATAGATAGATTGATGGTTTGGATAGTTGCAAGAGTGTTGCTGTGAAGATAGGTAGATAGATAGAAATGCAGCTGCTAGAATACCTGTGTGGTTGCTAAGGTGTAGTTATTCAGTTGCTAGGGTACTTGGGGTGGTTACTAGAGCAGTTGCTAGGGTACCTGGTATGGTTGCTAGGGTGTTGCTATGCGGTTTCTAGGGTACTCGGGGTGGTTGCTAAGGTGTTGCTATGTGGTTGATTGGGTACCCACTGCAGTTGCTATGGTGTTGCTATGCGGTAGCTGTGGGAACCCAGGGTGCTAGGGTGTTGCTATGCGGTTACTAGGGTACCTGGGGTGGTTGCTAGGGTGTTGCTATGTGGTTGCTAGGGTACCCAGTTTGGTTGCTATGCGGTTGCTAGGGTACCCGGGGTGGTTGCTAGGGTGTTGCTATGCGGTTGCTAGGGTACCTGGGGTGGCTGCTATGCAGTTGCTAGGTAACCAGAAAGGTTGCTAAGGTGTTTCTATGCAGTTGCTGGGGTACCCGGGGTGGTTGCTAGGTCGGTTTGGATAGTTGCAAGAGTGTTTTAGATAGATAGATAGATAGATAGATAGATAGATAGATAGATATGCAGCTGCTAGAATACCCTATGTGTGATTAATAGAATTGCTATGTGGTTGCTAGGGTACCCGGGGGGGTTGCTAAGGTGTTGCTATGTGGTTGCTTGGGTACCCACTGCAGTTGCTATGCAGTTGCTATGCAGTTGCTATGCAGTTGCTGTGGGAACCTGTGGTGGTTGCTAGGATATTGCTGGGGTACCCGGGGTGGTTGCTAGGTCGGTTTGGATAGTTGCAAGAGTGTTTCTGTGAAGATAGGTAGATAGATAGAAATGCAGCTGCTAGAATACCCGTGTGGTTGCTAAGGTGTTGCTATTTGGTTGCAAGGGTACTTGTGGTGGTTACTAGAGCAGTTGCTAGGGTACCCGGGATGGTTGCTATGGTGTTGCTATGCGGTTGCTGTGGGAACCCGGGGGGGTTGTTAGGGTGTTGCTATGCGGTTGCTAGGGTACCCGAGGTGGTTGCTAAGGTGTTGATATGCGGTTGCTAGGGTACCTGGTGTGGTTGCTAGGGTGTTGCTATGTGGTTTCTTGGGTACTTGGGGTGGTTACTATAGCAGTTGCTAGGGTACCAGGGATGGTTGCTAGGGTGTTGCTATGCGGTTTCTTTGGTACCCAGGGTGGTTGCTAAGGTGTTGCTATGTGGTTGCTAGGGTTAGTTATTCAGTTGCTAGGGTACTTGGGGTGGTTACTAGAGCAGTTGCTAGGGTACCTGGTATGGTTGCTAGGGTGTTGCTATGCGGTTTCTAGGGTACTCGGGGTGGTTGCTAAGGTGTTGCTATGTGGTTGATTGGGTACCCACTGCAGTTGCTATGGTGTTGCTATGCGGTAGCTGTGGGAACCCAGGGTGCTAGGGTGTTGCTATGCGGTTACTAGGGTACCTGGGGTGGTTGCTAGGGTGTTGCTATGTGGTTGCTAGGGTACCCAGTTTGGTTGCTATGCGGTTGCTAGGGTACCCGGGGTGGTTGCTAGGGTGTTGCTATGCGGTTGCTGTGGGAACCCGGGGGGGTTGTTAGGGTGTTGCTATGCGGTTGCTAGGGTACCCGAGGTGGTTGCTAAGGTGTTGATATGCGGTTGCTAGGGTACCTGGTGTGGTTGCTAGGGTGTTGTTATGCGGTTTCTTGGGTACCCGGGGTGGTTGCTAAGGTGTTGCTATGTGGTTGCTAGGGTACCCGGTGTGGTTGCTAGGTTGGTTTGGATAGTTGCTAGAGTTTTGCTATGAAGATAGATAGATAGAAATGCAGCTTCTAGAATACCCATGTGGTTGCAAAGGTGTTGCTATTCGGTTGCTAGGGTACTTGGGATGGTTGCTAGGGTGTTGCTATGCGGTTTCTTTGGTACCCAGGGTGGTTGCTAAGGTGTTGCTATGTGGTTGCTAGGGTACCCAGGGTGGTTGTTATGCGGTTGCTAGGGTACCCAAGGTATTTGCTAGGGTGTTGCTATGCGGTTGCTAGGGTACCCGGGGTGGTTGCTTGGGTGTTGCTATGTGGTTGCTAGGGTACCCAGGGTGGTTGTTATGCGGTTGCTAGGGTACCCAAGGTATTTGCTAGGGTGTTGCTATGCGGTTGCTAGGGTACCCTGGGTGGTTGCTAGGTTTGTTTGGATAGTTGCTATAGTGTTGCTATGAAGATAGATAGATAGATAGATAGATAGATAGATAGATAGATAGATAGATAGATAGATAGATAGATAGATAGATAGATATGCAGCTGCTAGAATACCCTATGTGTGATTGCTAGAATTGCTATGTGGTTGCTAGGGTACCCGGGGGGGTTGCTAAGGTGTTGCTATGTGGTTGCTTGGGTACCCACTGCAGTTGCTATGCAGTTGCTGTGGGAACCTGTGGTGGTTGCTAGGATATTGCTATGCGGTTGCTAGGGTACCCGAGGCTGTTGCTAAGGTGTTGCTATGCGGTTGCTAGGGTACCTAGTGGGGTTGCTAGGGTGTTGCTATGTGGTTGCTAGGGTAACCGGGGTGGTTGCTATGCAGTTTCTAGGGTACCCTGGATGGTTGCTAGGGTGTTGCTATGATGAAAAATAGATAGAAATGCAGCTGCTAGAATACCCGTGTGGTTCCTAAGGTGTTGATATTCGGTTGCTAGGGTACTTGGGGTGGCTACTATAGCAGTTGCTAGGGTACCCGGGATGGTTGCTAGGGTGTTGCTATGCGGTTGCTTTGGGAACCCGGGGTGGTTGCTAGGATATTGCTATGCGGTTGCTAGGGTACCCGAGGCTGTTGCTAAGGTGTTGCTATGTGGTTGGTAGGGTACCTGGTGTGGTTGCTAGGGTGTTGCTATGTGGTTGCTAGGGTACCCGGGGTGGTTGCTATGCAATTTCTAGGGTACCCAGGATGGTTGCTAGGGTGTTGCTATGCGGTTGCTGTGGGAACCCGGGGGGGTTGTTAGGGTGTTGCTATGCGGTTGCTAGGGTACCCGAGGCGGTTGCTAAGGTGTTGATATGCGGTTGCTAGGGTACCTGGTGTGGTTGCTAGGGTGTTGCTATGTGGTTTCTTGGGTACCCGGGGTGGTTGCTATGCAGTTTTTAGGGTACCCAAGGTAGTTGCTAGGGTGTTGTTATGCGGTTTCTTGGGTACCCGGGGTGGTTGCTAAGGTGTTGCTATGTGGTTGCTAGGGTACCCGGTGAGGTTGCTAGGGTGGTTTGATTAGTTGCAGTTCTGGATGGTTGCTAGGTTTTTCTTGGTCATTGCTAGGTTGTTTTAGGTAGTTGCTAGGCTGTTTTGAGGCTGTTATAAGTGGTAACTAGGATGTTCTGGATGGTTGCTAGGTTTTTAGTGTGGTTGCTAGGTTGTTGCTATGCTGTTTCTTTGGTACCCAGGGTGGTTGCTAAGGTGTTGCTATGTGGTTGCTAGGGTACCCGGGATGGTTGCTAGGGTGTTGCTATGCGGTTGCTAGGGTACCCGGGGTGAGTGCTAGGTTGGTTTGGATAGTTGCTAGAGTGTTGCTATGAACATAGATAGATAGATAGATAGATAGATAGATAGATAGATAGATAGATAGATAGATAGATATAGCTGATGTGAGTGATGCTTTGCTGTTGTGTGAGGCTCATATATCGCTGTATTCAGAGAATGATCAGGGAGGTTTGGGTATTTTGATTCTCACTGCAGAAAAATATATGGAATGCCTTCTGATGAAAGCACAGGTACAGTGGTATTCCTGATGTTTCATCAATTACCGGATCTCGTGGACAGGCCTTTACTATTGTTTCAAGGGTGTTTCGATTTGAGAGACCAGGAAGAGTTTGAGCTGCTGCCTGTATCATTCATTAGCATGATGACTGAAAGCTATGTACGTACTTAAGTCTCACTGAACTACTGTGATCTTGAACATGATGTGCAACCATTCATCCCGTTTGAGAAAGAAGCTCAATGAAACAATGAACAATGCACATCTGCTAATGTCCTACAACATGTTCAAGTCCAAGATCCAGTTCAACAACTATCTGAGAGTTCTGTTAACAGAGCCACATCAACTGATGAACAAGCCCACTTGACTAAAGTCTCCCTGAACTGCTGTGACCTTGAACATGATGTGCAACCATCCGTCTCATTTGTATGTTCAAGTCCAACATCCAGTTCAACAACTATCTGAAACTGCTGTTAACAAAGCCACATCAGCTGATGAACAAGCCTACTTGATTTATCAAGATAAAATGGAAGTTCTAACTACCGTCAATCAGAATCGAGACCAATATAAAAATGTACCATTGAGTGAACTTTCTCATAGCATACTATCACAGGATCAATTGGCAATGTCAGCTTTAAATCACCAGCATTCACAATTGGCAATCAAGCAGACAGAAAACTGAACAAAAATCAAAAACGAAAGGCTTATTCTAAAAATTGGCACAAGAAATGGCTCAGAGGCAATGTGTTGATGTCAAAAAAATCTATAAAATGATAAAATAAATTAAAATCTATGATTATAAAATAAGTTGCAAATTTAGGCAAAAACGTAAGCAAGCCATGAAGAACAGCTACTGGAATAATGTGATTTAGAGAGAAAAACACAAACAAGCAATGAAACACAATTACAAAAATATTAATGAATATAGACAGAGAAAAAAAAGGAAGGTAACCAGCAGTTACAGGAATGATGAACAATTCAGGAAGAGACTAAAAAAAACTAAATAATTAGAAATTACAGAAGTGATGAACAATTCAGGCAGAGACAAAGAAACTACATAAATAAGGATTACAGAAATGATGAACAATTCAGGCAGAGACAAAATAACTACATAAATAAGAATATTCATTTTGTGCGCATGTGCGAGAGTCGCTCTCCTTCTTTTCGTAATTTACCTATTATTTATCTTTCTTTCTTTTTAAAATTTTTATGGTAACTAGTAATAAGTTTTTCCCTCTCTAATCATGCGATTTGAGAGAGTTTTTATATTAAGTTTTGCCATGGGCTTCTGTTTTTGACTCTCCGAGTGACCGGCGTGCAGCAACATGGTGCCGGCTCTTTTGTTTACACCTGAGATCTGCTGATCGCATTGCAACCGGCTGGCATTTTTGATCCAACTTTGTATCGGACTTTAAACATCCCTGATGAGATACGAAGGAGGACAGTGAGAGGATGCAGAGGTGGAAGAAAACGGCGGAGCGGAAAAGGAGACCGGAGATGAGAGGAGTGTGGTAAGAGGAGAGGAGGAGGACTGGCTGTTTATATTAACAACATGTGGTACCACCCGGGTAATGTAACTGTGAAAGAGCGTGTTTGCAGCCCTGATATTGAACTTTTGGCTGTGGGGCTTCGCCCATACTACATGCCTAGAGAGTTCTCTCACGCCATTTTAATCGCCGTCTACATTCCTCCATCCGCTAATGCTGCGGGCGCATGCAATCTCATATACTCAGTCACTGCCAAACTTCAGACTCGCCACCCCGACGCCTTGTATCTCATCTCCGGTGACTTCAATCAACTGTCCCTCACGAAAACACTTCCTACCTTCACTCAGTGTGTGAATTGTTACACCAGAGGTGTCTAGAGCCTAGACTTAATATATTCAAATATTAAAGGGGCCTACAGCTCTTCAGCCTTCCCCCCACTAGGCAGGTCAGATCACAACCTGATCCATCTCCTTCCAATATACAAACCCCTGGTTCAGAGGCAACCTGCTACTGTCAAGAAGGTTAGGAAATGGTCTGATGAAGCCAATGCTGCCCTGCAGGAGTGCTTTGAGTCTACTAACTGGTAGGTGCTCTGTGAGCCACAGGGTGAGGACATTGACCAACTGACTGACCGCATCACGGAATACATTAATTTCTGTGTTGACATCTGCATGCCCCTGAAAACTATTCATTGCTTCCCTAACAATAAACCCTGGGTCACCAAGGACATTAAAGGTGTTCTCAATGATAAAAAGAGGGATTTTAGAACAGGTGATAAGGAGGAAGCTAAGAGGGCTCAAATACTGCTGTCTGTCAAGATAAGGGAGGGAAAGGAAAAGTACAGGAGGAAATTGGAAAATACCCTGCAACAAAATAACTTGAGGGAGGTGTGGAGAGGCATGAGGACCATCACTGGCTACAAGACCGGCAGCCAGCTGTTGGAGGGCAATACAGACCATGCTAATGAGCTTAATCTTTTCTTTAACAGATTTGATGTGATGTCTCAAATGCTCCCCTCCTATAACTTCTCTACACATTCACCAGTCCATCCCCCCCATGTAGTGGCCACTACACCAGACTCCTCTGGAACCATCCCCATCTCAGAGGATCAAGTAAGAAGGGAATTGAGCAGGTTTAGCCCCACAAAGGCTGTGGGCTAGACATGTGCTGGTATTCGGTAATGCGATATATCACAATAATGAATATGCACAATATTGTTATCGTGGGCACTTCAAAATACAGAGAATAATTATTTATTACAAATTATACAGAATTTTGAATGCATTTTAGGAATACTTTTCCCATCAACTGGTCACAATGCACAAACAAGCACAGATGAGAAGCACATGGCGGAACACATGAGAGACATGCTGAATGAAAGCACACATTCTTAATAGACTTAACAGGCTATTTATTTTCATACTTTTTAAAAATGTTTTAATCTGGACTACAACATGCCCTAGATATTGTTTGAAAGTTTTTTGATTATTTATTGCTCGTCACACTTTACATTAGGGTTTCATTAGTTAACATTAGTTAATTCAGTTAACATAAACTGCCAATGAAAAATTCTTCTAACATTCATTAATCTTAGGTAATTCCAATATTTAATAACAATCAAATCAACAAATCAAAAGTTGCAACTGTATTATTTAATGAGCTAACATGAACTAAGAACTCATTTTTCTGTATACATTTTTTATTTAAATGTTCAGTTATTTTGTTATAAGAAAAAAGTTATTAAACCTGTTATACTGTATTATGACAACACCTTTTTTAAAACTAAATTTCAATATTGTGGTAATACCGTATACCATGATAAAAGCATTAGTAAATTAATCGCAACATGAAAATTTGATACCGGCATATACCTACTGTGGGCCCTGATGTAATCAGTCCAAGAATACTGAAAGCCTGTTCCCCACAACTTTGTGGTGTGCTACAATACATCTTTAACCTGAGCCTATATCTGGAGAGGGTCCCAGTGCTATGGAAAACATCTTGCTTAGTGCCGGTACCAAAAGTAGCATGGCCCTGTGTCCCCAATGACTACAGGCCAGTAGCGCTGACCTTTCACCTAATTAAAGTTTTTGAGAGACTGATCCTCAGATCCATTCAGCCCCTTGTCAAACCCTTCCTTGATCCATTACAGTTTGCCTACCAGCCTCAACTTGGAGTGGATGATGCCATCGAACACATGCTCCATCGAACCTATACTCACCTAGAGAAACCGAGGAACTCTGTGAGGTTTATGCTTTTTGACTTCTCTAGTGCCTTTAACACCCTCAGGCCCACCCTACTGGAGGAGAAGTTGAAGAACATGCAGGTGTACACTCCTCTGGTCTCTTGGATTATGGACTACTTCACTGGCCGCCTCCAGTACGTCCGCATACAGAACTGTGTGTCCAACACTGTGATCTGCAGCATGACTACAGGCCAGTAGCACTGACCTCTCACCTAATGAAAGTTTTTGAGAGACTGATCCTCAGATCCATTCAGCCCCTTGTCAAACCCTTCCTTGATCCATTACAGTTTGCCTACCAGCCTCAACTTGGAGTGGATGATGCTATCGTCCATTTGCTCCATCGAACCTATACTCACTTAGAGAAACCGAGGAGCTCTGTGAGGTTTATGTTTTTTGACTTCTCTAGTGCCTTTAACACCATCAGGCCCATCCTACTGGAGGAGAAGTTGAAGAACATGCAGCTGTACACTCCTCTGGTCTCTTGGATTATGGACTACCTCACTGGCCGCCCCCAGTACGTCCGCATACAGAACTGTGTGTCCAACACTGTGATCTGCAGCACCGGTGCTCCTCAGGGGACAGTTCTTTCTCCCTTCCTCTTCACCTTGTATACATCTGATTTTAGTTAAAACTCAAGAACTCAGAAGTTCTCTGATGACAGGATTGTAGGATGTATTCAGGGTGGTGACACCTCAGAGTACGAGATGGAAGTGGACAACTTTGTTACCTGGTGTGAGCTAAACCACCTACAGATCAATGTCAGGAAAACAAAGGAACTTGTAGTGGATTTTTAAAAATCCAGGACCCCCGTCACTCCTTTGTCTGTCCATGGTGAGGAAGTGGAGATTGTTGCAGATTACAAATACCTGGGAGTCCATATAGACAACAAAGTGGACTGGACATCAAATTCAACAGCACTCTTCAAGAAAGGTCAGAGCAGGCTGTTTTGTCTGAGGAGGCTCAAGTTTTTTAACGTCTGCAACACCATGCTGCAGATGTTCTATGAGTCTGTGGTGTCTAGTGTCATTTTCTATGCAGTGGTCTGTTGGGGAAGTAGTATGAAGGTGGCAGACAGAAATAAACTGGACAAACTAATTAGGAGGGCTGGCTCTGTACTTGGCATGGAGCTGGACCCTGTTCACGTTGTGGCTGAGAGAAGGATGTTGTAAAAACTTTACTCAATCCTGGACAATCCTTCTCACCCACTACACAGTGTGCTGGTCGACCAGAGGAGCACATTCAGCCAGAGACTGAGTGTTCCACTGAGCGCTTCAGAAGATCCTTTATCCCTGTGGCCATCAGGCTGTACAACTCCTCTCTATAAGTGCTGGGACATTTATGAGTAATGCATGTGCAATACATGTTCATTTCATGTGCAATAAGGGACTTTTCTTGTGCAATGCAATTTATTATTATTATTACTGCCTATTTATTAATACTAAGATTAGTGTGCAACGCATACTATATAACTACTGTACTTAATTACCATTACCATACTGGACTTATTATACTCCACATTTGTCATTCCATTCCACTTTAATTAATTTTACATTTGATCTAAACTATCATTTTCACTGGTATAGTTTAATATTATTATTTGTATGTTTTACTTATTCATTTTTAATTTATTGATATATAGGTATATATTTATTAATTTTTATTATCTTCTTTCTTTCCCTTTCATTTCTTTCTTTCTTTCTTGAGAGCAATTGTAACATGGAAAGCAATTTCCCTCTGGGATTAATAAAGTTTTTTTGAATTTTGAAGAATTACAGAAATGATTAACAATTCTGGCAGAGACAAAAGAACAATATAAATAAAAATTATAGAAATGATCAACAATTCAGGGAGAGACAAAAGAACTACATAAGAAATTACAGGAATGATGAAAAATTCTGGGAAAGACAAAAGCACTAAATGAGAAATTACAGGAACAATGTCAAATATATGAAACCACACGTGCAATATTTTGTTAATAGATATTTAAAAGATCCTATTTTTAGGCAAAGACAAAAGGACCATTATACAAACCGATGCAAAAATGATCCTGATTTCTATGAAAAAGGAAGGAAATTTTCAAACAGTGTTATCATTGTGATGCCCATTTTAGGGCTCGTCAGAATTTATAATTTTTTTATTCAAATCTGAAAAAAAAAAATCTGCACTTAAGATAATTCACAAACTACACTGTGCACAAGACATACAATACAAATACAAAAAAATGTATCTGATGCACCAGCGGAGAAAACGTTACAAGATAGCCAACCTGAGATAGTAAAAGATCCGAGTATGCTAAGGGCCTTAAATATTTTCAGAGGTGTTATAAAACAGGGGCCAACTTGTATGTCTGCACATGCTGTGCCAGAGCGCTCTTCTCAAATCAAATGCGTAAATGTGACGTGCGTAATTATCAAAAAAATCCAACAGTTGCTTCACTTTGCTTGACTGGACACTATGTTCACATCTGCTCTGACTGCCCTGATCAGTGTGCCTCGAAGGATATGAAAGCAGAATGAATCTGTCACTACTGCTATAGAACCCTGATGAGAGGTCTAATGCCAGATATTGCGGTTACTAATATGCTTCAGTTCACTCCCATTCCTCCAGAACTGTCTGATTTGAATATTCTAGAAAGACACGTTATTGCAAAGTACATTCCCTTTGCAAAAATTGTAACACTTCCTAAAGGTCAACAGAGAGCTATAAAAGGAGCGGTAATTTCTGTTGCATCTGACGTAGAAACAACAGTAAATAGTTTACCAAGGCCCAGAAGTGAATCACAGCTGCTTACAGTGAAATTGAAAAGACGTATGTGTTACCAAGGACACTATCAGTTTCAGACTTTGAACATGCATAAGGTCTTGTCTGCTTTAAGAAAACTAAAAGAAATCCATTCAGAATATAAAGATATCTTCATTAATGCAGCACTCTCAGAAGAAGAAATGTTCAATGAGCATGAACAGTCCGCAAATGACATCAGTGCTTCTGAAGAGGAAATGGATGTTGAGAGCAGCAGCCAAAATGAGAACACTGAAGAACAGAGAAATGAGAATGAACACAATGATTCAAGTGATGACCCTGAGAATACTGCAGAAGAGCAATCAAGAGGCCTTGCTTTGGATACATGTCTTCAGCCCCCAGATCTTGGTCAGCAGCTGTTGTCTTATGATGATGGAATATTTTGCATTGCCCCAGCAGCCTGTCCTGTTAGCATTTTTAAAGTTCAAAAACTTGAATCAATGTTGTTCGCTGTGCAGTTTCCTGATGGTAAAAACACTTTTGATGAGCCTGACAGAGCAAAACATGTTTCCCCCAGCAGGTACTTTAACACAAAGCTATTCTCTAATGACAATCGTTGTGCAAGAGACACAAGCTACATCTTCTTTTCTCAGTTTGTCACTGAAATGCACATGGCCACATCTAGTATGTCTATCCAGCTGAGAAAAGCAAAGCCCATGACCCGTGATGGACGCAGAATAAACTGTTCAGTGCTGCAGGACAAACATGAGTTAGAAAAGCTTGTGAATAATAATGAGGCAACACGTTTCATAGTCAGCAGCTGTTGTCTTATGATGATGGAATATTTTGCATTGCCCCAGCAGCCTGTCCTGTTAGCATTTTTAAAGTTCAAAAACTTGAATCAATGTTGTTCGCTGTGCAGTTTCCTGATGGTAAAAACACTTTTGATGAGCCTGACAGAGCAAAACATGTTTCCCCCAGCAGGTACTTTAACACAAAGCTATTCTCTAATGACAATCGTTGTGCAAGAGACACAAGCTACATCTTCTTTTCTCAGTTTGTCACTGAAATGCACATGGCCACATCTAGTATGTCTATCCAGCTGAGAAAAGCAAAACCCATGACCCGTGATGGACGCAGAATAAACTGTTCAGTGCTGCAGGACAAACATGAGTTAGAAAAGCTTGTGAATAATAATGAGGCAACACGTTTCATGCAACCATTAAGAGGGACTCCAGCGTACTGGGAGAAAACTCTGCGTGACTTGTTTGCTATACTGAGACAGCTGGGCACTCCCACATTTTCCTGTACGTTTAATGCTGCTGAGATGAGATGGCCTGAAGTGATAAATGCTATTAAAGCACAACAAGGTGAAACTGTGAACTTTTTTTCATTGCTTATTTTGGGTGAAAGATGCTCCAGAGTTTGAAAATGTTCAGGATCAGGATGTTTGTGATTTCATTGATAAATACATCTCGTGCAAATTACCAGACCGACACAAAGACCCAGAACTGCACATAATTGTAAGTGAAGTGCAGATGCACAGCTGTAATCACTCCAAATCCTGTAGAAAGAACAAGAGGCACTGAAGATTTGGATTTCCTAAACCACCCATTAACAGAACCACAATAACTCGTCCCAGGCCTCCTCCTGTAGATCAGTCTGATGATGAGAATGGATCAGAGGAAAGAGATTATGCCAGTGTTGCAAAAGAACAGCTACAGAAGGTGTGGAATCTACTGAATGACTCAAATCAGAGTTTTGAAACCATTACACAGCTACTTAATCAAGCAAACATGACTTATGAAGAGTATGAGAAACATATTGAGGCTCTGTCTACATCCAGTTTAATAGTTATGGAGAGATGACCACAGGACTGCTGTGTTAATGGCTACAATTCAATGTTATTAAGAGCTTGGAATGCAAATATGGACATACAGTTCATTCTGAACCCCTACAGCTGTATCATGTACATACTCTCTTACATTTCAAAAGCTGAACATGAGATGAGTGATTAACTAAAGAGAGTGATAAAAGACTCAAGCCCTGATAACCTGTCTGATCGTGAGTGCATGAAGCAGGTCATGAATGCCAATTCAAAGAACAGAGAAGTCAGCGCTCAAGAGGCAGTTGCTCGTACATGCAGTCTGAAATTGAAATCATCATCATGTTCTGTCATTTTCATACCCACTGATGACAATGCTGTAAAGATGAGTTTACCAATGAAGTACTTACAGGCCATGGATGATGACGTAGAGGATGACAGGATTGCCAGACAAGTACAAGGCCAGACCAAACAGACCTGAATTTGAGAACATGTGCATGGCTGAATTTGAAAGTGAATATCGCATTGTTTATGCAGGACGGACAAAAGGTAAAAATGTATTGCCACTTCAAAAAAATATGGGACACATACAGAAAAGAACAAGGGGAAAGCCTGCTGTTATCGGATTTGCTCATTTTTAACAGCAGAAAAACCCAGAAAAATTATATGGAACTCTACTAAAGCTTTACCTACCATATCACAGAGATGAACAGTTGAAGTCCACGAGATTCCTGACATATGTTTATGTTTTGTTCTACCCACTTAAATGATAGAAGTACTTGCGCTGTCCAATCTATAAAGACTGTGTCAGTTCCCAGAATAGTGAGGTCAAAATATAAATTTAATGCAGGATCTAGAAAAAAATCTGATCGTGATTAAACCAGAGAAATGTAAAATAAATGAACAAAAACTATTTTTAAAGTTTGGGCTCCTAAACATTAGATCACTCGCACCCAAAGCAGTTATTGTAAATTAAATGATCACAGATAATAGTTTCGATGTACTCTGCTTGACTGAAACCTGGCTAAAACCAAATTATTAAATTGGTATAAATGAGTCTACTCCACCAAGCTACCAGTGCTGGACAAAGTACACAAATCAAGTACTTGAGTAAAAGTACAGATACGTATGATAAAATATTACTCCAGTAATTTTACTCGAGTGAAAGTACAAAAGTACTCAATTTTTTATGTACTTAAATAAAAAAGTACTGATAGATAGATTTATTTTGCAATTTTATATAGGCTACTTAATTTAATGTGATATTATCACATATTTTTTTAATCCTACTGCTCAAGATACCTGAGCTTTTCCCAAAATAACCACTATATGGAGTCAAGATATATTTTTGTTGTTGATATGGACTACGTTGACGAGAGTGATTTGACCATCTGATTTTCACCAGTAAGAAAAAAGTGTTTTAAAGCTTGTTGTTTTGTAGAATATCACAGTTATATATGACATGAGAATAAGGCCTGAAGTTAGGAAGAACGTTTTAAAGAAAATATAATTATATTTTATAATGATTTTTTTCTTCTCAAACCTTGTCTGTGGTGTAAAACACCCCTGGCCAAATGCCCCCAGAGGGCATCACTTCCCACTTTGATAATTACTGTAGTTACCATTTTCTGAACATCACATCCTTTCTTTTTCCCTCAGATGTAATCGAGCTAGGTGGTTGAATAAAAATATTTGGACTTTATATCTAAAAATTACCTCAATTTAGCACCAGCAAGCTTGTTAGCTAGACAGTTAGCATCAGCTAACAATATTGACTTATTTTCAGTATGGTTATGATGAATAAACATTCATATCTGTCTACTCCGCTAGTTAATCCAAACAATATAAAAATTTATACTGTTGATAAACAATATAAAAACAGATGTCACATAGGGTTAAATGCGTAGCATTTTAATAAAACTGTTAACGTTACAGCAGTGGGGAATATTAACATGTATGAGTTATTTTATTTAATCTGTGTTATTTTAATGTTTCGTTTTTGTTTTTTGTTTTTTTATCTAAAAAGAAACACTGATGTTGATGTGTCTGCATTCAAGCATTTCAGTGGGCTTAAATAGATCACCCTTTACAGAGGATTTTGTTCACAAACAATTGACAGTTTTGACCTAAGTATGATTTTCAGTTACAATAATTAATCCTAAAATTCGATATTAGTAACTTACTTTTAACAGCATCAGAAAAGACGCGCGCGCTCACAAGATCTCCCGGTTGTGAGTTCAGTTCACTGGAGACTCGCACTAAACGGTTCATTTGAATCAGTGAGCTGTCGACTAGAGAACAGCTGCATTCGGATCATTCCAATTCGTGAATGAATCGTTTGGAGCGATTTACGAACTGATTTAAAAGGTTCATTGAAAAGAATCAGTTCGTTCATGAATCAGACACCGCTTCTGCGTGTCGGAGCACGTGATATATTAGAAGGAGTAACGATATGTTTTATGAAATGTAGTGAAGTAAAAAGTACGATCTTATACTTTGGAATGTAGTGAAGTAAAAGTAAAAGTTACTCAAAATAAAACTACTCCAGTGAATTACAGATACTTGAAAAATGTACTTAAGTACAGTAACGAAGAAAAACTGCTCCATTACTGTCCACCACTGCAAGCTACTGTTATAAGCATGAGTCCCGTCAGACTGGTCGTGGTGGCGGTGTTGCAACTATATATAGTGATATTCTCAGTGTTACTCAGAAGACAGGATACAGGTTTAACTCATTCGAAATACCTGTGCTTAATGTTACACTAAGTTGTTACCTGTAACAGAAGAACCGCTTCTCAATATTATTAACTCGTCGTTGTCTTTAGGTCACGTCCCAAAACCATTCAAGCTGGCGGTTATTAAGCCTCTTATTAAGAAACCACAACTAGATCCTAGTGAACTGACATTACAGACCCATTTCAAATCTTCCTTTATGTCTAAAATTCTAGAAAATGTTGTGTCTGCTCAGTTTTGATCCTTCCTGCAAAAAAATTATCTCTATGAAGAATTTCAGTCAGGTTTCAGGCCCCACCATAGCACAGAAACTGCAAAATTACAAATGACTTCTTGTTAGCTCCTGCGTACCTAACTAGTCTTCTACCACGCTACAATCCATCACGCTCCCTAAGGTCGCAAAACTCTGGACTTTTGGTAGTACCTAGGATAGCAAAGTCCACTAAAGGAGGTAGAGCTTTTTCGCATTTGGCTCCCAAACTCTGGAATAGCCTTCCTGATTACATTCGGGGTTCAGACACACTCTCTCTGTTTAAATCTAGATTAAAGACACATCTCTTTGGCCAAGCATTCAAATAATGCATCTCATAATCTTGTACTGCAGTTATATCTGATCAAATGCACATTATTATTGTTTATCTTGGGTTAAACAAATAAATTTTGCTTGGTTGCATCATATAATAATTGCTGTTAATAGTGTTTATCGTCTGTTTGACTACGTCTTTAATTGATTTTTCCGTACATTTCTGCCATAGCTTAGTCTTCATCTGTGAGCTGAACTGTTTTACTGTTACATCCATGAGATGATGTAAATTCAGATGAATGTCATATCACAGGATGTCATAGGTCAGTATCATTTATGAAATCTGGAATTGGGTTTCAGCTGTTGGGAGTTTAGAAACTGATGAGCATATCTGTTGGTTTCATTTGTAATGAGGTTCCAGAAGTCATCAGTCAGAAAGAGGGAAAGAAAGTCTAAGGGTGCAGCACTGGTCAAATCTTTCTCTCCTAGCTAACCAACAGGCTCAATCAAAGCGTTTGATCCAGTCCTGATACACTTCTTCATTTCTCAAAAAAACCCAGCCACCATTGTCATCGCTATTTCCAGCCCTATTTAGAGCCAGATCACCCCTGCTGCCTCTACCACGTCTCCCGGCTCTCCCACGCACAGTACGGCCACATCTACCGCGGCCTCTCCCACCTCTTTGAGGCGCTGGAGTATTTCTCCTACCCCTGCTGCCTCTACCTCTAGCAACAGCTCGAAATGATCACTATTATAAAATTATAATATTATTATAAGGGTCGAAATTATCACTTGTTTGTGCTTCGTGAACACTCGCGCCTTGCACAGTGGCACCATTGCGCTGCAAAGATGTACCGGGAGAAGCGCGATAATTAGACGACCGATCGTCAATTCCAAAAGGCAAATATTCCCCTTCAGAGTCAGAATCGGCTAATAACATTTGCAACACATCCTCACGGTACAACTTTTTATTAGCCGTTTGGCGATTTTCTCTCACAAATCTCACAATTTACTCAGACGCTATGAACTGAACTGCTTCCGCATCAATGACATGGTAGCTCACTTGCTCTGCTATTTGCTCGAACACTTTGGATAGGAACATGACGTCATTTTGGTCTAGTATCAAAGTACTACATGTCTCCCATCTAGTGGTAGCAACAGCTCGAAATGATCACTATTATAAAATTATAATATTATTATAAGGGTCGAAATTATCACTTGTTTGTGCTTCGTGAACACTCGCGCCTTGCACAGTGGCACCATTGCGCTGCAAAGATGTACCGGGAGAAGCGCGATAATTAGACGACCGATCGTCAATTCCAAAAGGCAAATATTCCCCTTCAGAGTCAGAATCGGCTAATAACATTTGCAACACATCCTCACGGTACAACTTTTTATTAGCCGTTTGGCGATTTTCTCTCACAAATCTCACAATTTACTCAGACGCTATGAACTGAACTGCTTCCACATCAATGACATGATAGCTCACTTGCTCTGCTATTTGCTCGAACACTTTGGATAGGAACATGACGTCATTTTGGTCTAGTATCAAAGTATTACATGTCTCCCATCTAGTGGTAGGGAATACAAATGAGATATTATACCATATTAGGATCGACAGCTTATTTTATTAAGTATGACGTCTTGTTGCAATTTTGCGACTTTGTTGCTTAGAGGGTTAATAAATCACCACAGCAAAACCATTCAAGCGATCCAAAATCCATCTGCAATATAAGTTCCTCAATGTTTTGGCATCATGTAGACAAAGTTTGGTGTGTATAGTATAATTCTCCTCTGATGAGTATGCATTAATTCACAGCTATATTTTTCCAAAAATCAATTTTCAAATCAAAATAGCCGACTTCCTGTTGGTCGTAACTAATGACTAAATTAGAAAGTTGTCCAGCTTGATGAGAACAATATATGTACCAAGCTTGGTGACTGTAGCTAAAACTAACCCCCCAAGTTTTGTCAAAAGGTGGCACTATAGAGTGCTTCTTCCACACCCTTTTATGAGCTTTTGCCAGTGTCTATCTATCATTAATACTGATATGTGTGCTGAGTTTCATCAAATTCTAAGCTTGTTATCTGCCTCAAAATCATCATAAAAGAATATTAAAGTTTAACATGTTGCCATGGCAACAGTATTTTAAAAATCAATAATCCCTTCACAGTTTTACATCGGCTGTGTTTTGTCATTATTAACATGTGTGCCAATTTTCATGAGTTTTGGAGCACGTTAAGGCCCCCAAAACCCCTGGATCCTCGATTTAAAAAAAAAAAAGAATACTTCGAAAAACAAGAGTTTTAATAATCCTTAGGAAATCAATTGGGCCTGCGCCTTAGTGGCTTGGGCCCTAGTAATAATCCTTAGGAAATCAATAGGGCCCTGTGCCTTAGTGGCTTGGGCCCTAATAATAACTAGAAGCTAACGTTAGTGAACTAACTTTGATGTCGACTTGGCAAAAGAGCCAGAGTACTTGTGTGTCCAGCGTTCTTGAGCTGCCCCACTGCAAAAAAAACAAAAAAACATACAACATTATTTTTCTATGGACCCTTGCTATTTTCTATTCTAATAAAAAAGCCTAGGCTATGACAACAGCTTCGACAGAGTTGGCTAGCTGGATGCGAAATAAGTCGTGCCTGTGTGGCGTTCCCTGTGTGCTATTTCAAAGTCCTGTCACTGAAGCGCTGTGGGCAATGACACAGAAGGTAACTGAAACAATGCGGTTTAACTCAAGGCAATCATTAGGGGTACAAACACAATGGTTTGTGTAGATGATGCAGTTACACAATGGATGTGTCTCTTTTCAAGTAAATTATGAATACTATTATATGCACAATATGAAAATAGATAACTAATATAGTGTCCCTTCTTCACTTTTTCAGTAATGTCTGACAACTTGAGAAATATATTGTCAATACCATTAAAATTAAGATAAAAAGTAATGGTCTATCAGTATTTAGGAGATTACAGTTTTTGCATACTTAATATTGGGCTTTATTAAAGGTTATAAAAATATAATGAATTTATATGCATTTTTATTCAGTCACTTAAATGAAATTTTTCAAAGTCTTGGAACAGATCTTGAAGGATATGCTATCCTGTGGCTCCCTCGTGTGGACAGCATTAGCATTATGGCCTTCATCTCTGAACCACATTACGATTAAATGGGCAATATTTCTTGAATGATTACAAATGTTTAAGGATTAGTTTACTGATAGTATACCCACATTAAACTCGAATTTACTGATTCTGTATATTATTTCATGCTTTAAGAGTTTAATTTTCAACTTACATTTTTAAGCAGTGATTATTGATTATTATGTGACTTGTTAAATGTTTTTTTTTACAATTATAATATATAAACAATATAATGATGAAAAAAGTACAAGAGTTATTGTTTCCCTAATATTTTGTATAGACACTTGTTATTTTGTATTGTAATGAAGAAGGTTTTTATGACAACAAAAATTGTCATTTCTAAAAATGAAACACTAATTTTCTTCATATTGTTTTTCAATAGGTCAAGCACCTTTTCATAAATATGGCTGTTTCCAAGGTTTTTTTTTTTTTTTTTATGATTTACATTTAAAAAAAGTAAAAGACAAGTAGGCTACTTCAAGCTTTTTAAGCAGCTTGTACAAACCCTGGTGATTTTTGTTATATACCGCTGTAATGGTCTATTCTAGCAAACAAGTTTATTATGATAAAAAAATGTAAATGTCAGTGAAATTGCGCGATAAACAATCTGCAAACAACAGTATAACAGAGCAGGTTTTAGGTTTGTAGATGTTTAGATGCAGAAATGGAAGAATCCTAGAATCCTAAAATAACATTGGATAGTTTTCATTAAATTTTGATTCTTGTTAGGGATGGATAGATAGATAGATAGATAGATAGATAGATAGATAGATAGATAGATAGATAGATAGATAGATAGATAGATAGATAGATAGATAGATAGATAGATAGATAGATAGATAGATAGATAGATAGATAGATAGATAGATAAAAGAAGCCAGGACAAACGAATGATTTTCTGTTTTTTATGGATTAACATTGAAGACAGAAAGCAGCTGGTAAATGCAGTTGCTTTAATATTCACATCCATCCACCTCCGATTTATTTCTCAACAGTTTATGTTCATGTGAGATATAAACAAATGTTTTCAATGATATTTGCCAAGCTATCATGTATTTTGAAATAATCTTGTATGTGATTGTCTGTTGTAGCGCTGAGAGGCCAGAATCAACGTGTATCGGAGCGCAAGCGATCAAGACACGATGCGTTGCTCTGCAGTTAAACACAGAATATCTCACAAGCACTCATATGCACTTATTTGACCTCTATGATATGTTCTTCTAGTTGTATTATCTTCGCTTAAGTGTTGTAATGTACCAGGCTTAAAAACACATGTAAATGATGTAGTTTCTGAATGTAGCCTTTTTGTCCATTCGAGTGTTGAGAAACCGGCGTGATGCGAGGCAGATGTCAGTGAAACATAAATAAAGCTCACATGCACTTAACTTAGCTCTTTAATATGTTCTTACAATTATATCCTGTAAATTCGCTGGAGTGTTTTTTCACAAGGCTTTAAGACGTGCAAATAAAGAATTTTAATGAGGACGCTGCAGTGAGCTTGCGATCTCAGTAAGCTAACGCAAGACTTTCAGTTACACAAAAGAACAAACACCTGAATTTAGCTCTTGTTGTGTTCTAATGGGTGGATCGCATGCAATCGCTGGAATATTTTATTTTAAAAGGTTCTAAAACAAGTGCAAATGCAGTAGTTTTTATGAGCACGTACGGACTGCACTCGCTGATCGGTGCGGTGACAGTTCTCTCGTCTTTCACACTGTTCTCTGGTCAGACAATCATTATTAATGAGCCCTGACCTGGTAATGATCAGATATGTTGTGAAACATTTTAAAGTGAAACTGAGTAAGAGGAGTAAGAGGTGTGCCAGTATGCAAATATTATAAATATCTTATTTTTTAAAACCACAAATAGTTTGTTATATATTTTTGGGTTAGAGAGGTAAAAGAGAAGAAAACAAAAATATTATCGATTATCAGCAAGCCCATGAGCGTAGAATACAGTAGGGACGTGGGGGTTGCGTTGCCCACTCTTACTAAAACGTAACAATTGTAGCCCACACTTTTTTTTCATGCAAGTGTATTCATGTAGAAGTTTTTATTAATCTAGATTTAAATACAAAAGAGACAAGATAGTTTATGCATGATCCAATGTTTTATTCGTATTCAAAACAAGTGAACAACACGGAGCACTAAATACTGTTATTCAGTGTTTCATACATTTTGAAAGGCAGAGGGTGCTATGACGTGCCAGGTAGCCCCTAATATGGACAAAGGCAAACAGCTTTCGTGTCAGGGTCCTGTCACTTCGGTGTAGTGTAATTCATGGTTTTGTAACAGAGCCCTGACACTCGCGTCATGTCTTTGTTTTCATGTGAGCGTGCGGCTTTGAGAGTGCTCGAGCCGTGAGCTCTCGTCTGCGTGTACTGTTTCATGTTGGAGCGTGGTGTTCAGATCCCGGCACTCATGTCTTGTTGAGTTTCGGTTTCGTGTCGGGGTCCGGACACTCGCGCTCCATGTTCTGTCTGGTTGTGTGAGCGTGTGGTCTCGAGTTGTGTTTTATGTAGCATGCGGTTTGTGTTCAGCCGCGTGCTTTTCTTGTTGTCTTATGTGAACACGCAGTTTATGAGTTTTCTCATTAGCTGCGTGTTCGTGTCTTTTTGTTCAAGCACATGGCTTGTGATTGTTTTGCTGGCCATGTGCTTGTGTTTTGTTTTGTGTGAGCACATGGCTTTTGTCTTTGTTTCCTGTGTGCCATGTGCTCTCATGTCAATTGTCTTGACCCCACCCATCTTGTTACCTGATTATTGGTTAATTTGCCCCACATGTGTTCCCTCGTTACCCTCCTCATTTGCTCTCCATTTATTCTCCTTGTGTTTGCAGTCTCGGGCCAGTTCGTCATCGTATCACCATTGAATGTATCCTGTCGTGTCGTGTCCTGATCCTGCCTTGCCAGCCTGTTTTCCCCCCACGGGGTAGTTTTTGTTGTTTGTTTTGTTTTATTTTATTTGATTAATAAAGCCCTTATCTTCCTGCACTATTGAGTCCTTGCTACATCCTTCATCCCCAACCCTGACATTTTGCTGTTGTGAAGTTGAATAATAAGCAGAACCATTTTGAGTGATAACATGCGAAGACAAACGCACAATCGCAACAACATATGGTCTATATGTGTTTGAGTCATCTGAAATAATGAATATAGTATATGTAAATAATGCAGTGATAATTGACAGCATGTAGGGTTATTACAGTATAGAAAGTATTAAGCCATATTCTTTGAAAATTTGAAAAGTGTAATATATAAAGAAATCATAAAATGGTCATTGGGATAATAAAGGGAAACATTTTATAGAATAAAATTTTGGTTAATTAAATTTAGTTTTGGTTATTGTTTAGTAGTGTATTTGAATTTGTAGCTAATTTAAAGTGAGAGATAACATATGGTCTATATGTGTTTGAGTCATCTGAAATAATGAATATAGTATATGTAAATAATGCAGTGATAATTGACAGCATGTAGGGTTATTACAGTATAGAAAGTATTAAGCCATATTCTTTGATGAAAATTTGAAAAGTGTAATATATAAAGAAATCATAAAATGGTCATTGGGATAATAAAGGGAAACATTTTATAGAATAACATTTTGGTTAATTAAATTTAGTTTTGGTTATTGTTTAGTAGTGTATTTGAATTTGTAGCTAATTTAAAGTGAGAGATAAAAAAAATCACATGACAAATTAGATAAAAGTTAACAAAAGAACTAAAAAGATATGTACAAGCAGAGTGTTCTGATGGTCCTCTAAATGTGCAAAACATGTAATTATACAGTATACAAGTACAACTGTATTAACATGATAAAGTGCATTACATGTTTGTGCTTTTGGAAATGATCTCTTACATTCCCGAGTAGTTTGATTTATTTATTTGCTTGCTTCCAATTCAGGTTTAATATAAAGTATTGTGGATTCAGTAAATGTAGTTGTGGCGAGAGTAATTGTTTATTTGGTAATTTTTGTAATAATATACTCTATATTGGGATGTACTTTTAATTATATAGTGTTGTTATTTGATGTTGTTATGTAGTTACTTGTGTTGATTAAATGGTCACATTGTTTAATATTGCACTTGTCATAGGCATCTATAATAGCATTGTGTACAAAATAAAATGCTGTAGTTTGCTTAGTTTAACATTGATGTACTATGTATTTGTGTTTTTTAGATTGTGTCATCTTGGTGTGATTCCTTCACTGCAACTCAATTTTGGGTGTCAGAGGTAATCGGTAACAGATAAACACACCGACTACATTAATATTTAGATATAAGCTATAGCTCTCTTGAATAGCCTGTTTCCATTGTAATGTGTAAACTTAGTATTGTGCCTTATTTGGATTTGAAAGTTGTCACTATCTAAAACAAATTTTTGAATAAAATGCTGTAGTTTGCTTAGTTTAACATTGATGTACTATGTATTTGTGTTTTTTAGATTGTGTCATCTTGGTGTGATTCCTTCACTGCAACACAATTTTGGGTGTCAGAGGTAATCGGTAACAGATAAACACACCGACTACATTAATATTTAGATATAAGCTATAGCTCTCTTGAATAGCCTGTTTCCATTGTAATGTGTAAACTTAGTATTGTGCCTTATTTGGATTTGAAAGTTGTCACTATCTAAAACAAATTTTTATTTTTCCTTAGGTGTTTTTTCATATGACAGTGTTGCATAGGCTGTACTTCTGTAAGTAAAGTAAAGTAAAGTAAAGTAATTAGTCTTTTGTCATGATATTTGCATTTAATTACTGAATATTGGATAAACAGAAATGAATCATGTATTTAAGTTAGTTTAGAGTAAAGTATGACATGTTTCACCCTCAAGTGGGTAAGTTATTGTCTTTATATTCTAAAAAAAAAAAAACAAGATAACCAAACGTTTTTTTTCTATATTAATGTTGTCAGTATTCATTTAAATGTGAAGTTTTGAAATGTATGTTAGTCAATGTGCATTTAACATTGTAATTAACATGATTTTTTTCTGTGTGTGTTTGTCTTTATCTTGCATACTAATTTAAACTCATGCCTTTGTTCTTTTTCATCCTTTCTCTTCCAACTGACAACTGGCCACGCTCATGCTGCATTGCTTTGCTACTAACCTTTTATGCATCTAAGCTACGCTTGCCAACACATCTTTGAAAAGGGGTCAGAAAAACTACCCAAATACTGATCTTTGATCACATCTGAACCCAAAACACTTGATATTGCAAAGAGAAATCTTTGACTCTGAGTTGTAATCTCAATACACAGGTAAGAGAACTGAGTTACAATTTCACAAACAGTGAAAAGAGAGATGTAAATGTACTTTCATGTACACTGTTTCCATTGTCTTCAATGACCATTGATTTGACGACTTCATCAACTTGTTGGCATAAACAATAAGACATATTACCTTTGAGTATCAGTTAATTTATCAGTATATATTCAGTAACAAAATTTATTTATTTACCAGTTTATTTCCCAGTGCTGAAACAACACCATGCCAAGAAAAGGAAAGAGGAGTGCATCTCAGAAACAACACAGAAAGCTAGAAGTTGCATCGGGTGCCAGTAGCAATACCAACTTTGTGTCAGGTATGAATGATGCACACACATATGTTGTGTCTGTTAGAGCATCACATTGTCAAACTGATCCTAGGTACAACATTTACTCCAGAGGCTGCCAGTGTACTTGCAATTCTTTAATGTTCCTTGCAGTCCATCATGAACATAATGAGCTAAGCAGTAGTAATTTAGATAACATTTTACAGAAAGGTGATGCACTTTACACTAGAGCCAAACAAATGCTGCAGAGCAAAGGACAATTTGTACATAACTTTTTTTAATTTGATGAGCTACCGTGTACAGTTGAGACCAACTCAGAGTTGTATAACTTAGTGAAACATCCTAGGAGCTTTGGATTTCTAAGAGATACACCTGCACTAGGTGATTATGAAAATCTTGCAAACACACTGCAATGTCTCAAAAGTGATGTGAGTGATGCTTTGCTGTTATGTGGACAAACATGTATTGCTGTGTTTAGAGATCGCTCAGGGAGGCTTGGTTATTTTGATTCACATTGCAGAACAATTGAAAGCATGTACACTGATGAAAACACAGGTACGGCTTTAATGCTGACATTTTCTCTTTAAAAGTTTTGATAGAGAGATTGCTATTATTGTTGCAAGCGTGTTTGGACTTAGGAGACCAAGAACAGTTTGATCTGCTGTCTGTATCATTCGTAAATACATTAGCAAGTTGTGTACATACTCAGCATTGTGTGATGAACGATGAGCTTGAAAGGAATAGACAGCCATCTGTCTATGCTGAGAACGCAGGTCTATCCAACAGTCAACAGTCTGCTGATATTTCACAACAGTATGTTCAACTCCAAGAGTCACCTCAACAGTTACCCGAGAAAATTTCCCCCGGAGTTACATTAATTAAGACAAACTGAAATGAGCAGTCAAAGAAACTGAACAAGATTCGAAAGAGAGAGGCTTATAATAAAAAATGGTGCAAAGACCTGGCTCACAAGAAACATGAGAAAAAAACTGATTTTACATAAAGTCTATGACTATAAAAAAAGTAGCAAATACAGGCAAAGACATAAACAAGCCACGAAGAACACATATTGGAATCATTTGATTTACAGGGAAAAACACAAACAAGCAATGAAACACAAGTTTAAAAATATTAATGAACACAGAGAGAGAAAAAAGAGAAAGGTTACCAGCAATTACAGGTATAGTGCTAAACACTGTTGCCATACAACCCTGATGAAAGGTTTCATGCCAGACATTGCAGTAGCTAATATGGTTCAGTTCACTCCCATTCCTCCAGAACTCAGTAATTTGAATATTCTTGAGAGACATGTTATTGCGAAGTACATTCTCTTTGCTAAAATTATAACACTTCCTAAAGGTCAACAGAGGGCTATTAAAGGAGCCATAATATCAGTTGCATCTGAAGTGGAATCAACAGTAAATATTCAGTAACGTAAATCAACAGTATATATTCAGTAACGTAAAATTACATACAAAATTTGAATATGCATAAAGTTTTGTGTGCTTTAAGAAAACTAAAAGAAATTCATTCCGAGTATAAAGATATCATTATAAATAATACAGTGTTAGAAGAAGAAGTGTATAATCAGCATGAACAGTCTGCAAATTAAATCAGTGCTTCTGATGACGAAATGGATATTGACAGTAGCAGCCGAACTGACAACACAGAAGAACAGAGCAATGAAAATGAACACAATGATTCAAGTCATGACCCTGAGAGTACTGAAGAACATCCCCCTGGTCTTGCCTTGGATACATGTCTTCAGCCCCCAGATCTTGGCCAGCACTTGTTGTCCTATGAAAATTTAATATTTTGTATTGCCCAAGCAGAGAGAAATAAACCTACAAGTATGCTTAAGATTCCTAAATTAGAGTCTATGTCTTTTCCAGTGCAGCTTCCAAATGGTATGAATACCATTGATGAGCCTGCCAGAACAAAAAGTGTCTCCCCTAGCAGATACTTTAAAACAAGTTTGTTCTCTGTTGATAATCGCTGTGCTCGCGATACAAACAATATTTTCTTTGTGCAATTTGTCACTGAAAATAAACTGTTCACTGCTGCAGAACAAACAAGAGTTAGAAACGCTTGTAATAAACAAGGAAGCAACACGTTTCATGCAACCATTAAGAGGGACTCCAGCATACTGGGAGAAAACTGCGCAATTTATTCGCTATGTTGAGACAACTGAGCACTCCCACATTTTTCTGTACATTTAAAGCTGCTGAGATTAGATGGCCTGAAGTCGTAACTGCTATTAAAGCACAACATGGTGAAAGTGTGAAATTCTTTGAATTAGACTGGTCTGAAAAATGTGAAATTCTGAGAAGCAACCCCATCACAGTAATGCGAATGTTTGAGAAACGAGTTGAGGCCTTAATAAGAGATCTAATCATGTCACCTTCTCAACCTATTGGTGAGGTTATTGACACTTTTTATAGAGTGGAATTCCAACAACGTGGCTTTCCACACATTCACTGCTTATTTTGGGTGAAAGAAGCTCCAGAATTTGAAAAAGATCAAGATCAGGATGTGTGTGATTTCATTGACAAATACATCTCATGCAAATTACCAGACCCAAACAAAGACCCTGAGCTGCATAGAATTGTAAGCGAAGTACAGTTGCACAGTAGTAATCACTCAAAGTCCTGTAGAAAAAACAAGAAACACTGCCGATTTGGATTTCCTAAATCACCCATTAACAGAACCACGATAACCCGCCCCAGGATCTACTGAATGACTGAAACCACTGCACAACTACTTAATAAAGTCAACATGACTTATGAAGAGTATGAGAATTATATTGAAGTTCTGTCTACATCAAATGTAACCGTTATGGAGAGACGACCACAGGACTGCTGGGTTAATGGCTATAATCCTTCGCTGTTAAGAGCTTGGAATGCAAATATGGACATACAATTTATTCTGAATCCATATAGCTGTATCATGTACATTCTTTCATACATTTCAAAAGCATGAGAAGAGCAATTACCTAAACAGAGTGATAAAAGACTCAAGCCATGATAACCTGTCTGATCGTGAATGCATGAAGCAAGTTATGAATGCCTATTCAAAGAACAGAGAAGTCTAGAGGCTGTTGCACGCATATGTAGTCTAAAATTGAAATCGTCATCACGCACGGTCATATTCATACCTACCGATGACAATGCTGTAAAGATGAGTTTACCCATGAAATATTTGCAGACCATGGATCCTGATTTGGTAAATGTGTGGATGACAAAATTACCAGACAAGTACCAGGCCAGACCAAACAGTCCTGAATTTGAGAACATGTGCATGGCTAAATTTGCAAGTGAATACCGCATAGTTTATGCAGGACAAACAAAAGGTAAAATGTTTTGCCACTTCAAAAAAATATGGGTCACATACAGAGAAGAACAAAGGGAAAACCCGCTGTTATTAGATTTGCTTGTTTTTCACAGCAGAAAAACCCAGAAAAGTTTCTATGGAACCATGTGCATGGCTAAATTTGCAAGTGAATACCGCATAGTTTATGCAGGACAAACAAAAGGTAAAATGTTTTGCCACTTCAAAAAAATATGGGTCACATACAGAGAAGAACAAAGGGAAAACCCGCTGTTATTAGATTTGCTTGTTTTTCACAGCAGAAAAACCCAGAAAAATTATATGGAACTCTACTAAAGCTTTACCTACCATATCACAGAGATGAACAGTTGAAGTCCACGAGATTCCTGACATATGTTTATGTAAGAAAACTTTATTAAGAAAACTTTTCTGCCATATCGCACAGACAACCAGCTTAAGACCACAAGACTCCTAACATATGCATCATTTTATGCATTTGCTTCAGTAAAACTACCAGGCACTGATGAACTGCAGCGTGTGTTCAACATTGTAAATACAAACAGTGAAAAATACGAAAAACATAATGAGGCCATTGAAAAGGCAATTGAAAATTTTGAACAGAATGGTCCAGTTGAAGATGCATGGAGTACGTTGGCACCAGCGAATGAACTAATTAGATTGGAGAGCATTATGGAATGTGAACCCATTGATCCTAATGAAGTAAACGAGCAGGATGAAGTTCCTGAATACACATCATCAACCTCTCTCAGTAACACAGCTATGCCACTCATGGAATCCTGCACAGATTCGCAAAATGTATCAGAGCTTAAATCAAACACAGGCATCTATATTTTATGCTGTGCATGACTGGTGCAAAAGATGTGTTTCTGGTGAAAAACCACAACAGTTTATGTATTTTTTAAATGGAGTGCTGGAGTTGGTAAGTCACACATTATAAAATGCATTTTTGCAAAAGCAACCAAAATCCTGAGTAGGCTTCCGTGCACATGAGACCATACAGATATTTCCAAGCCAACCGTTCTCTTGACTGCGTTCACAGGAACTGCTGCATTTAATATCTCAGGTAAAACTCTTCACTGTCTTCTGAAACTACCAAGAAGCTTGAAGCCTCCATACCAAGGCCTGGAAAACATTTTGGATTAAATCAGGGCAGACCTCTCTAATGCAGACATCTCAATTATTGATGAAATATCTATGGTGTCAAAACAGTTGTTTGCCTATGTGAACTGGAGACTGCAGCAGATTAAAGGAAACCAGAAGCCTTTTGGTGGATTGTTCATACTAGTTGTTGGGGATTTTTTTCAACTGCTGCCACTAGGAAGAGCTAAACCACTCTGTGTGTACGAGGACCATGTGCTAGACATCTGGAAGGATCATTTTCAAATGATAACACTGGCACAGATCATGAGACAGAGATAATCTGGCATATGTCTGGTTTGGAAACTTGTCTGTTCAACTGAAAAACACACTGGCTCATATTCACAAAACAGCTATGAAAATCATAGGAATAAAACAATATGAGCCCATACAGACTTTATATGAACAGGCAGTGATGAGAAGAGCAATAAGTATCCGTACTGATTCCAAACATCCTCTTTTCAACGAATACCCGTCATTACCATTAGGAAAGAGACTAAGAATGCCAATGTGTAAAACTAATAGACTGAAGCTTTCATTTGTTCCTGCCTCGATAAAAATGCTGAATTTTAACAAAAACAATGCTCATATAGCATATTAGCACTTTACTGTGTTTTGCACAGTATGTATTTTGCATTTTATACTTGTATATTGTTGTTGTTGTGTTTATTTTATTTTTTTATCTGTTTTATTTATTGTTTTTGTCTGTTCAGAACAACACTGTAGCACTTTGCCCAAGACAAATTTCCTTTCGGGGACAAATAAAGTTTATCCTTATCCTTATCCTTATATGCTGAGTTGCTCAACAGGCTAAGAGTGAAACAGAAGCAGGACAAACTGAATGATGCAGACAAGTGCATGTTAGAAACAGTCACAAGATCCTCCCCTGAAGAGTGTCCCACTGATGCATTACATGTCTATGCAACCAATAAAGAGGTAGACAATCATAACATTGAAGCCATATCCTCACACTTTTCGGATATTATTAACATGGATGCAGATGACTACAAAAAAGACCCATGAACAGGTGAGATGAAAAGGCAAGTTGCCCCATGTAAAGGAGACAAATGTGACCTTCTTGACACACTACAGATTGCTATTGGTGCACGAGTGATGCTAACCAGAAATATTGATGTAGAAGATGGCCTGGTTAATGGTACTTTTGGCATATTGAAAGGTCAGAAGAACCACTCAAAAGAAAGAGGACGGTTCGAAGACAATTCCCCATGAAGCTTGCTTTTGCATGTACTGTTCATAAAGTGCAAGGCATGACAGCTGATTCTGCTGTTATGTCTGAAACGCATATTCGAACCAGGCATGGCATATGTTGCACTCAGCAGAACAACATCACTCAGCAGATTGCACATTACTGACTTTGATGAAAATAAAATTTTCTGTGATCCTAAAATATGTTCGTCCTTGGAGAATATGCCAAAAGCTGACTTTTGTAATGTCCAGCCCATCCTACACATACTGCAAGACTCAAGACTTAATTCATCTCTCAAAATCCCTCATCATTACACAGAATGACTGCAGTGTCATATGGATGATTTTAAATGCCACCATGAGCTACTATTGACTAATGTTTTGTGTTTCACTGAAACACATTTGTCTGGCTCCGCTGTTCCTGAGGATCTTCAGCTGGATGGTTACACTATGTACAAAAGGAACAGAAATGTATCTTACACAAACTATTCACATTTGGCTAACAGGAAAGGTGGTGGTGTAGCAATGTATGTGAAAAACAACTTTCAAGTTTGTCCTGAAAGTTGTAAAGAATGTTACAGACTTGGAATGCTTGGTTTTAAAGGTAAAAACTCCTAGACAAGCACTTATTGCAGTAATCTACAGACCACCAAATTACAATTGATAATCTTTGATCTTTGATTTCAATCCTATTATAGTATGCGGAGACTTCAATGAAGATCAGCTGTCCAGTGGCAACAAACCTATTCTAAGTTTATTTCAAGAAAAAGGTTATACCCAACTTATTAACTCTGGGATAACAGAAAACAACACTCTTCTAGATCCTGTTTTCATAAACGGTGCACACTCACATGTCAGAGCAGGTGTACTACAGACATATTAAAGCTATCATGATCCTGTGTATTGTATTTTAGAAAAAATCTTTATAACTCACACCTTCAACACAAGTATATTATTTTCATAAATACAATGCATATCAATAAACTGTTTACTGGTGAGTCTGTTTCTTGTGTGCATGTGCGTGTGTGTGTGTGTCTGTGTGTGTGTGTATCCATACGTGTATGTGTGTGTATATATGTGTGTGAGAGCGTTAGATAAGGAATGAATGGAGAGTGAGTGTCCTTTCCAAGGATCGCCACCTTGATGTGGTGGAAAGGCTTGCGCGTGCGTTCCAGTGATCCCAAGAGTAAATCAGTCTGGAGATTTTCACTCCAGTTTTGCTTGGGTGAGGTTCCAGACTAAATGCGATCCAAATGGTCATTAATTGAACTAAATAAAATCTTATTTTAACTACTAGGCTATGAAGACAGCTTCAACAGAGTTGGCTAGCTGGATGCGAAATAAGTCATGCCTTTTATTGTTTTCCCTGTTTGTTATTTGTTCATTATTTGTTACATTCAGTTATGTCAAATATGTTGTCAATACCATTAAAATTAAGATAAAAAAATTTAATGGTCTATCAGTATTTAGGAGATTATAGTTTTTGGATACCATTTTGGGATTTATTAAAGTTTATGAAAATATAATGAATTTATATGCATTTTTTTAGTCCTAGTTTTGTGCATTGTGTGTGTGTGTGTGTGTGAGAGAGAGAGAGAGAGAGACAGGGTCACATCTCAGTGGAGTCAGCTGTCTTAACCGTGGCTTGTGTACTGCAAACACATATTCATCACTGTCTGTCACGCGACTCTGTTCCCCTTTCAGGCTGTCTTTACATTTATTTTGAAAAATGAAGCTCGCGATTATGGTAAGGAGCGTTACATTTCCGACGAGTGCTTGCGGTGTTCGGCCAATCACAATGCACTGGGTCAGCTGGCCAATCAGAGCAGACTGCGCTTGTCGGAAGGAGGGGCTTTGTAGAAAACGAAGCGTTTGAGAGAGGCGGGGCATAGAGGACCTACAATAATGTACAGTATTTGAAAAATAATGTGTTTTTTGAACATTAAAGCATGTCAACATATTCTGTTACACCAAATACACAAAATAATGATCTTTAAAAAAGCATCATATGGCCCCTTTAATGTTGTTTTTTAACAATTTTAGTATATAAACAATATAATGATGAAAAAGTACAACAGTTATTGTTTTCATAATATTTTGTATAGAAAGTTATTTTGTATTGTAATGAAGAAGGTTTGTCAAGGTTTGTCAAAAATTGTCATTACTAAAAATTATACACTAATTTCATTCATATTGTTTTTCAATAGGACAAGCACCTTTTCATAAACATGGCTGTTTTCAAGGTTTTTTTTAAGCTTTACATTTCAAAAAGTCAAAGACAAGTAGGCTACTTCAAGCTTTTTAAGCAGCTTGTACAAACCCTGGTAATATTTGTTATAGACCACTGTAATGGTCTATTCTAACAAACAAGTTTATTATGATAAAAACATGTATATATCAGTTAAATTGCGCAATAAACAATTTGCAAACAACAGTATAACAGAGCAGGTTTTAGGTTTGTAGATGTTTAGATGCAGAAATGGAAGAATCCTAAAATAACATTGGATAGTTTTCATTAAATATTGATTCTTGTTAGAGCAATAAATAAATAAATAAAAGAAGCCAAGACAAACTAATGATTTTCTGGTTTTTATGGATTAACATTGAAGACAGAAAGCAGCTGGTAAATGCGGTCTCTTAATATTCACATCCATCCACCTCCGATTTATTTCTCAACAGTTTATGTTCATGTGAGACATAAATGAATGTTTTCGTAATCTTGTCTGTGTTTGTGCAAGAGAAGTTTTTCTTATTGAGAGAAGCGAGGATGAATGCGGTCCGGAGCGCGAGTGTCCGAGCTGCGACGCGTTGCTCTGCAGTTAGACAAAAAATATCTCACAAGCACTCATAATATGTTATTCTATATTTACGGTGTTGGATCGCTGGAATGTTTTGATTTATAAGGCTGTATAATTGTGTTCAGTCGCTGGTGTGTTTTAACTTAAAAGGCTTTTAAACAATTGCAAATTAATAAGTTTAATGAGAATGCTGCAGTGAGCTGCGATCTCAGAAACCCGACGCAAGGCTTTCAGTTACCCAAAAAACAGCTCAAACACCTGAATTTAGCTCTTGTTGTGTTCTAATGGGTGGATTGTATGCAATAACTGGGATATTTTATTTTAAAAGGCTCTAAAACAAGTGCAAATGCTGTTGTCAGCACGTACGGACTGCACTCGCTGATCTGTGCGATGACAGTTCTCTCGTCTTTCACACTGTTCTTTGGCCATCAGACAGTCAATATTATCCTGTCTTGACCTGGTAATGATCAGATATGTTGGTGTAGCTTGTCATTGTGGATGAAATTTATGTATTTATTTGTATTTTAACCAATGTCTAGAGGAGAGAATTGCTCCTCTAGGGGCGCAATTTTTCTCAGCCAATGTATGTTTATGGGAATTTTTTCATATTTAATAATTATTTATTAAAAAAACTAAGTCTGATCAGTCTGAAAAGATATAGCACACTTCTCGCAATCAGGGCTCAGGTCTCTGCCGAGTTTGAATTAAACCCTGGGACGACTAGAGTGGGAAAATTTTTTCTCAGAATAATAATAATAATAATAATAATAATAAGTTTAAATAGCATAACAGTATGTTGACCTTTTTAAAGCAATTTTTGTTTACATAATTGAGAAATATTTGAAGGCTACATGCTGTTTTATTATATTATTTACTTATAAGTATTATAATTAATAATTAACTCATTAATTGAATCATTTGTTAAAATAGTTCAAGTCCCCCTGCAGTCACTCATTTTATCCCTTAAAACTCTTCTTTGATAATCACAATGACATATTTAAAGTTTTTTGTCCCATGGAAGTAATTTCTTTATGTCTTGAAATGGTTTGAATGCAATTCTACACTGCGATAGTTCAGCTGTAACACTGGTTACATCACTTGCCCACCGTGGCACCACCCCTAACAGTCGTTTTTGATTCTATAGTAATAAAAAATAATTTAGTTCAGTTAGAGACTGAACAGACTCTACAACTAAAAACTGAACATGTCTGCTCAATTCAGCGTGAGCCAGATCGGCAGCATGAGGCAGATTTCGCTTCACTCAGATGAAGGCGGAAGATTTGTTTCAAAGCGAAATGCAAAAGCTCCGATTTAAGTGAGTTTGCCATTATACTGTTTTGTTGTTGTGTTTATCATTAAAAATAATAATGAACCAACTATTCAAACAATTGCCGTATATTATATTATATATATTTTTCCTTCTCAAGTCATCTCATGTCACTATATGGAAGGTACGTTGCATGCAATTTTGGTTTCATGTCGAAACCATTCAAACAATTGCTGCCCCCGAATAAATATGCTAATTAGCCCCGTCTCCACTCAATCACAGCAGCTCAGACCTGCTTCACATTCACTCCTTTAACTGAAGTAGTAAATGCTACACAATCGCAATATTGGATAAATGGTTATGAATTGAGTGAATTTCTTCAAATTCCAAAAGCCTTATATCGTAGAAATCACACAAAGAGAGCTCACTTTGGTTACTAAAAATCTGTATCTCTTATGTACATCACGTCATCATAATGAGAGGATTCGGAAACACACTGAACAAAATCTGGATTCTGACTATTGGCCATTGCACTCTTGAAATCAGCAGATATGTCTGTGATTGGCTACACTGCTCGAGGCTGTAAAAACAAGATGTAATAGAAACCTTTGACCAAATATGAAAAGCCCCACACGCTGAAACGATGGTTTGATTTTGCTTTAAAGACAGATTGTCTGTGTTTTTCTCTCCATGATTACTCAGTGCTTCTGAAATTCTTTTCTTTAGAAGAGAAAAATATACAAACTAAATGGCCAGTTTTGTTTAGGAGTTATTTATTGAACTGATTCAGTCGAACAGCACTCTTGCTCATTTCATATTGCCCAGTGATTAGGACTGCAACCTGCCACAAATGATTATTTTGATAATCGGTTAATCTAATTATTTTTTTAGAACAATTATCCAACTAATCGTTGATTATTTCACAGATTAATCAGTAGGCTTTAGTCAATTACTCAGCTTTTGCAATTATTAAATACTGAGTTATATATATATTTGTTTGCACTCTGACATATTGGCTGTGTCCCAATTGAGAGGCTGCATTCAAAGAACGATTGCATCACCGCGGTGCGACAAAGGCTGTGAATATGAAGACTCCTTCAAATGTGGCCTCAAAATGCATCCTTCGTATCCCGGGCAATGTAGGATACAACTGAAGGATCCTTTGGGCCCAGACTACCCCAAAATTCATTGTGCTCTGATGATGACAGGATTTTTGGAGAGAAAATGCTGGATTACAGTGAGTATTATTTTTTTATGTACATGAATGGACCAAGGTGAGCATGTTTAGACAGGTTGTGAACCCTGTTTAGATTTCCGACTGTTTAATATCACTTTCCACAAAGTCCGGTACAAACGTTACTGACGCTCATCAACTGCAGCTGTCACAGTGGCTAGGAGACAAAGTCAATCCTCTTTTTTTTTTTTAATTACCAGTGTTGTTGATAATATCGACTAATCATTTCAGCCCTACCAGTGATATAACAACACAATCAGGATGTTCTTTGTTAAATGGGATCTTTGTACCTGTCATAAAATAATTATAATATTCATATGTGGAAAAAAAAGATTTGATGTTTTTAACCTGTCAGACATCTGTCCAGAGATCACAGAACCAGTCAAAACACCACAGAAGAAGAGTGAGGTCGTCAACGGAGCCCTCCAGTTATCTGAACACACCAGATCCCACTGCGATTGAACAAACAACGCAGGTTTTAAAAAAGATTATATTCATCTGTAGAAGGAAAATTAGGTAAACTAACTCTAAACTAAGTTGCTAAAAGTTACATGACATCTAATCCGCTAAATGGCGTAGTTTACATTATTTGAGCTCTTCTGGTCTTAATTAAATACAGAAGAAAGGGAGCCAAGACAATGTCTCAAATGGGGAAGCTGTCACAATGACTATTGTGTTGAAATTTTGATTTAAAATTCCAATTACACAAAACCTCGTTTTCAATGATAATGGGTTTGCATGTTGATTTTTATTTTTTTTTTAGTTGGCATCCAAATCAGAATTAACCTTATTTATTTTCTTAACACATGTTAGTGGTCTTATTTTGAATGAATAGCCATGCCAATATTTTGAAACTAAAAGTCATAACTTGCGCAGGTTTTAAAAAAGATTATATTCATCTGTAGAAGGAAAATTAGGTAAACTAACTCTAAACTAAGTTGCTAAAAGTTACATGACATCTAATCCGCTAAATGGCGTAGTTTACATTATTTGAGCTCTTCTGGTCTTAATTAAATACAGAAGAAAGGGAGCCAAGACAATGTCTCAAATGGGGAAGCTGTCACAATGACTATTGTGTTGAAATTTTGAGTTAAAATTCCAATTACACAAAACCTCGTTTTCAATGATAATGGGTTTGCATGTTGATTTTTTATTTTTTTTTAGTTGGCATCCAAATCAGAATTAACCTTATTTATTTTCTTAACACATGTTAGTGGTCTTATTTTGAATGAATAGCCATGCCAATATTTTGAAACTAAAAGTCATAACTTGCTTTTTTTGTCATATGAATCACGTCTCTCTGCAGACATATGCAAATCTGTGCTGAAGTCACAATGCATTTCAATCCAAATGTACTTTTTTCATCCAATTTATATTTTTCCTTCTCAAGTCATTTAATGTCACAATATGGCAGGTACGTTGCATGCAATTTTGGTTTCATGCCGAATTAAAACTAGACACCTCTTTGGGAATTCTGGCCTACAGAAAAAAAACTTCCAATATCTTTACAGATGTACAAATGCGCCATTTACTGATTAACAAGTAAACAGTATATAATGAAGTCTTTTTTTTTTTTAGCACAAGAGTATTGCTCATGAAAGCCCATGTGTGTGGAATTTACATAAATTTCACAGGTCACACGGAAATTGGTTATAATTAAAATTATGTATTTTAATTTGTTCCAAATAATGGTTTGATTTTTTTATGTTGCCTTTTACATTTGTGCTGTTTTATGACTTGTTTTGTTCAATAATGGTCTTCCTGTTTAAATATAGCTGTAAAAGCCATATCCTAATACGGGTTTAAATGCATGCATTTGAATTAAATAAGCAGGTTCCCATTGTGACAACATGCCCCGCAGCAGGGTGAGCGTGTTTTCACTGACCAGGTCAGTAACAGTGGAAAGTTCAGTCGCTTTTGCTGTCAACAGGCCTACCTCAAGGCAGGCATCTATACAGAAACGAACTTAGCTGTAAAAGCCATATCCTAATACGGGTTTAAATGCATGCATTTTAATTAAATAAGCAGGTTCCCATTGTGACAACATGCCCCGCAGCAGGGTGAGCGTGTTTTCACTGACCAGGTCAGTAACAGTGGAAAGTTCAGTCGCTTTTGCTGTCAACAGGCCTACCTCAAGGCAGGCATCTATACAGAAACGAACTTAAAAAAAAAAAAAACATACTCGGACAAATATTGACCGGAATAAAGCGTCACACCTGCCACTACATCCGAACCTGAACTTCCGCCTCGCACAGTAATAGAAAACACTAGGCTGGCTGTGAAACGAACCTCTGAAACGATCGTGGAGATGTATGTTCCTGTATCATACTCCCAGCCGTCCAGACAGCCTTCTTGAGGAATATCCGAGACATTCACATCCACCCACGGGAGCAAACCTCGGTCCGAATAGTTTTTCACGACGTCCATTCGGTGTCTTGAACATTTACTGAACCGAGAATCCCGGCTCTCCTCGTCCTCCTCCAGAGGAATAGACGCGTTTCTCCATTCGTCCGTGATATTCAGAGCTGCGGGGATGAGACAGCGATGAGCGGGTGTGTCGCCCATGAAAACCATGGATAAACCCGTGAAGCCGTTCGGAATCATGCTCAAACACAAGAGAGCGAAGACTGTCCTTTGAAAAGGGCCCCAGTCTCCCAGGAACGCGGTGCTGTCATCGTAGTCTGGGGAGATCATGGCAGTCAAAGCTTTCAGTGGCTTCAGTGCGGTGTAGTGCCGAAATGTGCACACTGCCAGATTATGCACCCCCTAGCATTGGCAGGTTTAGGAGTAGGGGTGGGTTTGGGACTAGGCAATCAGATAGCGACTTCAACGAGGGGGTGCATAATCTGGCTTGCTTTCAGCCTGAAGGGAGGGAGGAGGCAGACACGCGGATTCGCATCTGTTCGTTTGCCGACAGCGCCGCACGTTTTTCAGTAACGGAGCTGTTTCTCCGGTAGTGCTGATGTAGAGCTGTAGTGGAGCCGCGTTAGTGTTTATGTCGAAGCTCTCAGGCCCCCTCAGTTTAAAAGGAAAAAAAACACCTTTATTTATTTATTTTTACATAAGCCTCTGGTGTTATTCGCCTGGCGGTCGAAAAAGGACCGTATTTACTTATTTATTTGAATTGACTACACTTTAGTTTGATTTTTTATATATATTTTGTATTTTTAGGGGATTTAAAGGTACTAAATAATATTTATGGAATAGTTATCATCCATTTATTTCCTTTTAACCACTTTTTGAGCATTGACCTTAAACTGTAAATCTTTATTTCTCTGGAGTGCAGACTTACATTCGGTCTCCTTTTAAAGAAGACACTTGGCAGATTATATAAAAATACTATTTTAAAATTGTATATAATTTACTCTAAAATTACAAGAAAATCAAAGTCATAAATCTAAATAAGTTTATGCGATCCAATACCTTTTCGAATCATGCCCATGATATATGTGTTTATATAGCAAGTGCCAAAACCTTTTGCACTGCATAAGTGGCATAGAACCTGCATCTGAAGTGGCATTATATGTATTTTCACAACATGTTTAATGCGCCTCAAATCTGATATGAATGCATTTGCACTGCAATTACAACTGCATAAATAATGGTATGAAACAAATGTTTTAAACAAAGTTTTGAGTACAGAAATATGAAAAAAAAAATGTAAATATGAAACTAAGTCATCTAACTTTACACTAAACTTTAAACATCAATGATGCTAATGGGGGACCACAACAATTCCTCCGAGGGACCCACAGATTTCTACCAAGCAAGTATAGCTCTACATCAGTACGGCCAGGAGGAAAATAGCTTTTATAAGTGTGTATGCCTTCAAGTCTCAGGTACTAATGCAAAAACATCATGTTAGAGCAAGCAGCGATGGATCAGACGGTTACCTGAGTCTGTTAGAGCTTTCATTCTTCAGCTCCAGTCACATATGCATGAAGAACAGTTTGTCAGTTGTCTGCTAATGAAAGTAATTTCACATGATGGTTGTCAATGCTGGCCAATAAATTGATCTTCAGTTTTACCTCTGAGCCGCGTTACAGTCTTTGAGCCATATAACATTTTGTTCAAATAGTTTTAACACTTTGTTTCTTTCTTGAATCAGCATTTCTGAGTAAACTGGTTGGATTAATGGTTTACTGACTCACTCATAAAAGCTTGCTGCCACCTTCTAGCGTAACAATCTGAACTGAAGTCACTGCAAACTAACCACCACAAACACACAGCCTGTCCAGAACACACAGAGGTGAAAAGCTCCTGCAACACATTGCTGGACTGCATCTGTGTTCAGTGTGAATGCTGCAACCTGTGAACATGGGCACTGAAAAAAAGTACCGCATGCGTACTGCAAACAGATCATGTGTGAAACACGTGTTAGTCTGAATATCAGAATGTCTGTGATTATACGGCCTCTCGCCAAGAATCCAAATACAGCTGTGCTGCAGGGACGTGCAGAGTTCCTCAGGGGGTCCAATGTAAAAGAGGGTGCATCTATCATTACGACTATGGACTAGAGTTCAATTTAACTATATATATATAGCCTGTAAGTAGCACTTGGGCTTCATTGGCTCATGATTCATCAAACAGTATATCAATGCCCTTACAAAAATTAACCATGATTTTATTATAGTAAAAGTTTTTTTAGTAAAATGTTTTTGGAGTATTGATTACCATTTATATAACCACAGTTTTACTATAAATACCATGGTTAATCTATGGTTAGTGTAGCAAAACCATAGTTAATTTGTGGTTACCATGGTTTAACTATAGTAACCATAGTTTTTTGGTTTTATTTGTAGCAAAACCATGGTTAATTTTCGTAAGGGTATGCAGTACATAAACAAGAATAAGTTAAACACTTCTTACTATTAATGCAACGTCTTATATTTTAACCATTTCACATTTGTTAAAAAAAACCACACTGAAAACAGAGAGTGGCTGCAAAGTTTTCAACCGATTCATGATTAAGAGCTGGAAATTACAGCTGCACTTCACATTGTCCAATTAAATCTGAGCTCGTTTGAGCAAAACACTCATAACGGCACTTCAGACCGACAGATTTCAAAACAAACAGGGGTTTTCCGACTTTTGAGCGATTCGTTATGGTTTTGTACTGTACATGTTGTCATATAAATTATAATTCAAATGCATTGTTTTATTGACAGCAATATTACTGTTGGCAGGTGTACTTTTGATTCATTTTGATAAAGGGCAGGAGCTGGAGCTCCCAAAGCGCTTCAGTGCCAACACTGCTCAAACACACCGGCCTGTAACGTTTGAGCAATCCTGAACACATTGATGGGCCGATTCAGGTGTGTTTGATTAGGGCTGGAGCTTTGCCATGTAGCTTGAGATGCTTTACAGCAGACATTACGATAACACATCAAAGGCAGTAAAGCTCCTCATGAGGTGGATTAGTCTCGCATACATGATCTGCCTATAAAAGTCAGAAAACCAAGACAAATTTATGTCGCCATGCCAGCTCAACAGTGTCATTCATTCAGGGATATGGTCGCTCATTTGATTAACAGGACATGATTGTTTTTATTTCACTGTCCAGTTGTTAAAGTTTCACATTTCTTTGAAGACTTTACTTTTGTCTGCGGTCCACATCATTGCATCCTGTCTTTTGGCGCTCCTCAGTCTAAGTGAGATAAAAGATATGAGATGTTGTATTTTATCTCAATGTGGTTCTGATGAAAATCAGACATTAATCACATGTATTTTATCTAAAAGCCCCAAACGCTGAACTGAATATAAAGTCCATTGTTAAAGGTAAACATGATAATTTTTAAGCCAGTTAACTGCAAGAGGTAATGGTGTACTGTGTCAAAATTTTGATTTATTGCCCCCTCATAAAAATTCCACCCCCTCCCCTCCCTCCCACCCTACTGGACACCTGTTTGGAAACCTGTCATGTAACCACCACCTTGTAACTGACCGTCTGTTTATCCACCCCAACCATCGAAAGGAATTTATGACTGTTTGGGAATGTGTTTTTTGTGTGGGCCATTGAAAACTGTTCAAAAACTATGTGCTTTAAACTTTAAATTGTAAAACGTGGTATGATTATTAAACGGGATAAGGGAAGTTTTTATTAACGTTTTTTACACACACCTTTCAAGAAAAACATCAAACATACACACTATATAAACAATGTAATGACAGTTTTTTTTGAGAAAAGAGTAAAAAATGGGTCAAGACGAGCATTTAAGTGTTAAACAATTTAAAACTAGTTAGAGTTTGACAAAGTTAAATAAAAAGAAAAAGTAGACTACTTGTCAAAATCTATGTTGTAGTCTACCATTACAATTTTAGGAAAGCTAGCGTTTGTTACAAGTTAGAAAAGAGAAAGAACCGCGCATCTTATACATCCTCACACAAACTCTGAATGAAGTTACGAGCACACCCACTACCGCCCCTAACAGGTTACACAAATTTTCTTCTAAACAATCACCTCTAAGCAACGAGAAAAAAATGTTTGTTTTGTTTTATTTTATTTTATTTTATTTAGTTATTCACACTTAATTTAGTAGCCTAATTCCTTTAATCGGTCTTTTATTTTTGTCAATCTTAACTTCTAGCATGCTATATCAGTTAAAACACACATACACACACGTATGCGTACTCAAATATCTAACTGGAATGAAAGTGGTAAAAACAAGACAGGATTTCTCTTTGATTTTTTTGCCGTAAGACTTGTTATCAGTTGAAACAGACGTACAATGTCTAAACTTTTACAACATTACACGAAATGCTAAATATCGCGGCTCACGCAGCGCAATGAAACAAGAGAAGGTTTGAAGATGGGAGGCAGAATCGGTGATGCTGTGCTATAGGCTACCCTATCAGTTAAAATATTTAACTGGAATGAAAACAAATGTTTTTTTTCAGACTGCGTGATAAAATCAAGACAGTAGGCCTATTGCTCTTTGATCTTCTTGTTGCAAGATCTGCGGACTGCTAGTTAAAACGCACATATGCACTTAGTTAAAGGTCTAAAGTTTTTACAACATCTCATGAAATGCAAATTTTTGTCTCGTGCAGCGTAATGAAAGGAGAGAGGGTTTGAAGATAGGAGGCAGAATCTGTGACGCGTCCATATCAGATCAACGGCGGTTGTAAACATCTAAGCCTGTTTCTGGGGTTGCAACTCATTTGCAATCTTTTAAAGTGAAAAAAAAAGTCAGGGTTATATAGCACGCCAGGAGTCTTAAGCTTGACAAAAACCAAAGAGTAAATAAAGGAATTACTAAATGAAGTGTGATTAACTAAAATAAAATAAAATAAAACAAACCAAACAACATTTTTCCTGTGGCTTTTCCATTTGTTTAGAAGGAAAACTTGTATAGGCTATCCTAATTTTTTTAAGTAAATAAATGCTGGTCTAATGTTAAAAACAGGTAGAATGTTTTCCTAAATTAAGAAATGATGTTGATTTATTAAAAAAAACTTTGTTTAATTCTATACATTTACATCTCTCTTTGGGTCGGTCTCTCCTCCGGTGTTAGGGGCGGTAGTGGGTGTGCGCTCGTAACTTCATTCAGAGTTTGTGTGAGGATGTATAAGATGCTCCTACTTCCATGAGGGGGCAATAAATCAAATTTTTGACACATAGTACACTATTATCTCTCTACTGCATCAGGAAAGAACATGGGGAAATAATGCACTTACCCTTTTATTCACTGCATCTGCGCAATGGTCTCAGGGAGAACTTTTCCTTTAGTTTCTGGCAACAGTAACGTAATTGAGTCAGAAAACACTGCCAGGCTTCCAATGACAATAAAAGGAATGTATTTATAGTAGTTACCTTTACAGAGAAAAAGAAAATACAGACTCATGCAATGTTCAGATTTACTAGTGGCTATATTTAAAGTTATAGAAGCAAGAACAAAAACTGATGTACCCAAGTATATGATGAAGGGAGAAACTATACTGCCTATGCGAGTGGTCATGGAGCACGTTCCCATGGCCATGTTTCTCACCACGGTAGGAAACAGTTCTGAAGTCACTGCATAAACTACACAGAATGCAGCTGTGACACCAAGCTTTCCCAGCATCTCCAGTAAGGTCGCCAACTCCATCAGGTCTGCAAACACACAGATAGACAGATAACTAATGTAAACATAAACAGCCACATACAAATTTGTTACAAATTGTAACAATGTAAATCAGAAAAATGTCATCTAAACAGTAAAAGTATGTATCATTTCTGCCACTCTGGTTCAGATCTTATTTCGACACAAGCTTGGTCACATTGCCTGTTTGTTTGAAGACTATTTATTGTGGCAACAAGCAACAGCAATCCTTCAGTTGGCATCCTGCAGACACACTTCTTAGAAGTTAACCGTCCTGGCTGAAGTTAACCAGTACCCTTCTTTAAAACTGTTCTGCTTATAGGAGGACGATTATTAGGACAGCGTTGGCCACTCTAATATGACTGGTTCACAACAACATACAGAACATGGAAGTGCCTGAGACACAGAGAAGTGACTGACCTAGAGAGACAAAGACAAACCCAAAGACAACTTTGGGAATGAGCTGTATGTTGAAAATCATAGCTCCACCTATGAGAAGAGTGGAGGACTGACAGAATCTCCTGCTGCAGTATCAGAGCAACAGCATGGCTATAATGAAAGCTGGGATCTCCACCACTGCAGACGGGAAGAAATTCAGGTACAGATTGCCATGAAGGTTTGTGGTGTTCAGAATGAGAGCATAGTAAGACATGGTGATGACCATCCTAAAGCGAAAAACAGCTCTTGTAAATCAGTTGCTTTTACCAGTCTCTCAATCCTACGGCTAGAGCTTTTCTTCTTTCATCTGACGCATTCATATGCCAATCATCACAGTTAATCATAATTAATTACATATCAGTATTTGCCCCAAATGATCGTTCAAAGATAGGACTATTTCTTTGCCAGACGAGTTAATCACTGTATAGACAATACAAAAAAGGACTTTGGTTTTGATAATGTTTAATGTCTGTAATGCAGCTGTTTTTAATGGCTGGTCTATGTTCTTGCAGACTGAAATTTCATGCAGTTTTTCTCACTGTTTGATGAGGTGTGATTCATCTAGTAGTTGCTGGGCTGTGCTGACTACAAACTCACACAAACATGAAGGTGGTACTTCAAGCTTGTTAAACAAATAAGTATGTCAGTGTGTATATTTTTATGATTAATCACACTAAATTAATGCATTAAACCAGTGGTTCCAATCATGTTCCTGACACTGCACATTTTGCATGTGTCCTTTGTCAGACATCCTAATTTCAGGTCTTGGAATCTCTACTAATGTGCTGCATCAGGCGTGTTTGATTAAGGAGACATGCAGACTGTGCAGTGTTGAGACTCCAGGAACAGGACCGAGAATAGCTGTTATAGACCTCTGTGTGGTGTCAGGACTGAGAAACGTTAACTTACACTCCATTTAGAGCAAGATTTGTTTTTATAACATCACATAGGTACACTCTTAAAAATGCTGGGTTAAATACAACCCAGTGCTGGGTAAAATAGGGACAAACCCAGCAATTGGGTTGTTTTGACCCAGCGGTTGGATTACTACCCAGAAGGTTGGGTTAAACATTTAACCCAACCGCTGGGTCAAAACAGACCAATTGCTGGGTTTGTCCCTATTTTACCCAGCACTGGGTTGTATTTAACCCAGCATTTTTTAGAGTGTAATATAGTTAATAACTGTGACCAAGTATAAAATGGAAAAAAAAGGAAAATTAAACCAAACAGCATACCACAGAAGTGAACATATCATGATGGTTAAAACAGCATTACAGTTCCTTTAAATATCCAGAATATTATGTTTTTTCTCCCTCATCTTTGCTGCTTCTTCAATCTAAGGAAACATAAAAAGCATCAATGAAACTGAAGCATTGAGAAGCGAGTCTGTGTTTATTTAGGGCCTGTTTGACTAAATTTCATATGTATTACAGACCTCAAGTGCATGGAAGTGTAACCTCAGAGGCAGTGAAGATGCCTTCAGGTGCGGTGAGCTTGTTCTGTTTAGCTGCGCGTCTCAGTATGGCTTCAGCCTCTGCAATTCTTCCCTGAGAGAGCAGCCATCTAGGTCTAGGAGACTCTGGAATAAACATGGTGCATGAAAAACAGAACAAAAACACAAACACTAGTTTTCTTACTGGTTTAGTTTCTGGAGACCTGTGACCTGCACCACAAAGCCAGGGAGGTTTTAGGTTGGCCAAACCAGCAGGTTTAGGTGCCACCAAAGTGGGTCAACTTTAACCGTTGTCACCGGCGCACCAAAGAAAGCACGACAAGCGAATCATTTTGAGAAATCAAGACAAAATCATAAAACAAAACACGAGGCCTATAAACTTCAAAATTGTATTTATACTTTGGTGGTGGTTGAGGAGATTCCCCTGCTTTCATGTAAAGTGCTTTGAGTATCCAGAAAACCGCTATCTCAATGTAACAAATTATAACAAATTATTCTTCTCTGATGTGAATATCTCTGTTGAGACAGTCATGTTAATGAATAATATATTGTAAGCTTTACCTCAGTTATTCTTTTTTGTGAGTGTAAATAATTAAAATGATTTAATCTACAACTAATTTCATAATTAATTGAACCTTTCATCAGTGTTATTTATAATGAATTATTATGGGCAGGAATCAAAACACTGAGGCTGCTTTTGAAATTAATGAGGATGCTTGTAGCCTTAATGCACATCTATCTTGACATATTATATTTTTGTCCCATCTATTGCAATTTCAAGACTGAATCCCACATTTACATGCGGATGTCATTCCCGAAACTTTCTAATTCTGAATCTTTTACATATAGCTTATAAAGCACACAAAGAGCGCTGAACAACTTAAATGCCTCTGATTGGCTGTTGCATTCATAAAATCAGCAGATATGACTGTGATTGGCTACTTTACTCAACGCTGCAAAAACACACTGTAAATAGAAACCTTTGAAGCACCTCATCTGCACTGAGCCTTTGCCAAATATATTTAGCCAAAATCAGATGGGGCCCCTGATTACCTAGGGCCCTAAGCCACCGCTTTCCTTGCTTATTGGTTAAGTCATTGAAGACACCTAATATGACGTGAACTGCACATAACTAATGACTGTCCTGAATCAGATGAAATATGTCCACACTCTTTACAGCTCAGACCACTGGATTATAGCCCTCCCTTCTTGGTTTATACCCGTTTTATATATCGTATTACGTTTTATACCTGTGTTATATTGATTATTCACACATGTTTGTCAAAATTACATTATTTATCAGCAATTTTTAATTATTATAAAATAATAAAATGGTAAATACAGGAGGCCAGTGAGGGCATTTGTAAGCACCAGCCATCGCCAGCTACGGATGAAATAAGCTGCTAATATGACTGATTCCAGACCCCATGAAGATTCCCAGAGAACCAAACACTGAGAATTTTACAGCCTGCTGATCAAGAGGAATGTGTGATTCATGTGACAGATGATTTTTGAAACTGTGTTAATGATTGGAAGGACATTAATTGTTTAACCTAGGACATATGCGACAACATAATTAGAAAAACCACTGAATCCCACAAAGAAGTAGATGGCGGTGAAGATTTCCCAGCTTGGAGAAAACATCTGGATAAGGATAGTTATTGTCTGCATAGCCATCATGGCAAAAAGTACAGGCCTCCTGCCATACCTGCACATATCAGATATATCATATTAAATTATTTATTAGGAAAGCATGTTAGAGTCATATTTAAATTCCACATATTTAAAATCAGAGGTTTAGCTTAGCTGCCTGCTCTGCTAGCTAAGAGTGTCATAATTTGTGTGATGATTCGACTGTGAGGCGCTGACCTGTCATCTGTCCTGAAAGGAAGGTCCCCACCAACACACCAAAGAAATATATCGATGAGGTCAGAGGCCCTTTATACTCATTCTCACATATCAGGTCCCACTGAAAAACACAAACGAAGAAAAGTAACTTTTAAAAAGTTAATTCATTCATATGTTGCTTAAATTCATTGCATATCTTATAAGTTGGTCTGTGTCAGAGTTCTCAAATGGTTTTGTCTACTGAGCACATGTGACATTAAATATTACTATAAAACATGCGGTGTAATTTCTCATGCAGACTGTTGTCATTTCTAGACTAAACTCCCAGAATGTTCAATCTAACCTCTGTAACGGACTCAGAACGCAGCAGCACGACTGGTCTTCGGTGAGCCAGAGAAAGCCCACAGTAACCCTGTCTTCATGTCGCTTCACCGAGTACTGATCACTGATGCTCGAGTCCTCTCTCTCCAACTCATCTGTCTCTAATCCAACGCCTTGTGGGAAGAAAGCAAGACATCAACTAAAATACAAGTCTAAAAGTATTTTCTTTTCTTAAACATCTCAAACTACAACAAAAAGAAATTCTTATTATTGAATTAAATGCAACCTGTTAAAATACTCTACAATGTGACAAAGGAAAAATAATGCAAAATATTAAGAACACTTATTTTTCAGTACACTGAAATATATGCAATGCAATAAAAACTCTGTCACAAACGGGTTGCAAACAAAGTTGAAGCAGGATCTAGTTGCAGCACAATTTAAATTTATTAAACAAAAGTCAGGATATACAGGACACGGGACAAAACGACCACTCCGAACGCAACGATAACAGCCATCTGAACTAAACCAAACACTGAAATACACAGAACTAATCAGGGAGAAGAGAAACAGGTGTGAACTAACCTGAACCCATAGAAACTAACCAGTGGCGGGAGAACAGGAACAAAAGAAAACGAGTCCAACTAGAAAACTAGAACAAACCCCAAAACAGAACATAGACGTGACAAACACTCAATGAATTCATTTCTCTTTCATGAGTTAATGCATGGGTTGACAAAGCTAAACACATTCACGTGTGCAAGTTTATTCATACACACAGAACCGTATTTTATCACGTTCATCTATATATATTATGAAGGATATTACTGAATATCAAATGACACATTATGATGTATAAGTAAATGTATTGCCATATTTTTCAATATATGAAAAGCAGCAACTGCTTCTGCATTATTCAAGATTGTCAGCAACATACAGGGAACACTCAGGCAAGAGACAATAACAACAAGCTTTATTATGGTGAGGAGCAGAGGATCAAGACGGCAGGAGAAGCTAAGCATCAACAGTTCAGTAAAGCAGGCAATGGAACTCAGCTGATTGAATAAGCAGAGTCTTTCCTTGTCTCACAGATGACGAAAGAACAGGATCTCAGGAGAACACAGGTGAGTAAACGCTGTCAGGTAAGAGTCACTAGGAGCAACATTGAGCCCAGCCAGTGGCTTTACAGGAGTGACACAGCAACAGGTGCGTGTGATTAGACGGCTGGAGAGAGTGGATGGTGATGTATAACGGGACAGGTGGGGGATTGTGGGTAATGGAGTCCATGGGGAAAACAGAACCACATGACCGTGACAAATATATTGTAATATATTAGCACAATATATTATTCTGTATATTTTCAATAGCATTAAATAATTTAGCTGGAGACAATGATAGACTAGACCGCTGATAGCAATATTAATACAGCAAATCCACAGGCAGTTCTGCTAACAAACGCAGAGTTTGATGAACTTGTCAAGTTGGAGAATCAGCTGGAACCATGCAGACGTGTGAGCTACCAGATCTTTGGTTGTATAGAATTGCTAGCTAGCATTGTCATGGTTAATCCTGTGATTAGAGTCAAGACACCTTTATTTCTATAGTGCTTTATACAATACAGATTGTTTCAAATAGCCTGACAATAATGATAGCAGGCTCAGTCAGGTCCTCTGGGCTAAATGAACGTGTGATATTGATTCCAGGCTGCATCACAAGTCAGATGTGTGGATTGATATTATTTCATATAACCTTTATAAACTGTATGAGGTATATATTTTGCAGACTGTCGTACTGCCTGCACTTTGCCACCTGCATTTCTCCTCTAGTTTACTTCCTAATCTAGCTGTCTGATACATCTGACATTGTGTATTACAAATATTGTTGGCTCTTTGACAAACTGATTTTGTCCCTCTTTCGTAAGTCGCTTCAGATAAAAGCGTCTGTATAATAGTGTTATTGTGCTGGTATCATAAGGACTACCGTCGACAGCTGACTCCTAAAGTTTTTGATATTCTGCATATTCTGTTTGGTGATCAGTTCACAGCAGTGATAGAAATGAATATTTTCCAATAAGTTTAAATAGATTTTTACCTTTTATGGGAATTTTTTTTCTAAAAGTGTGCATCATCTTTTCAGTCAAATTCTTAAATTGAATCAGTCAATTAGAATAATAAGTGATTTGGGCTGTTACCAAGCAAATGAAATCAGTATTGACAAAATTAATCTTTGCAATGCAGAGAAAACACAGAAGCTGCATTAGAAGTGGCATTTAGATGCGTTTACACACTGTTTAATGCAGGACATGAACGTATTCAGTGTTGGGAAGTGTAATAGGTTACAGATTACAAGTTACCCTATTTAAAATGTAATAGTAGTGTAACTTTTTCAATTACTTTATGAAAGTAATGTAACTGATTACTTTTTGATTACTTTTCTAAATTTCTAATGAATGTTTATTTACAACAGTTATCATTTTCAAACATGTACACCGTGCAGGGTTAACCTTACAGTAGTGCTCAACACTGTCAGACTTTCACAATCCTTCATCACTGATGATCAAAGAGCTAAGATGAGCAAATTTGAACACATCCACCACAAAATCAGACTTTAGTACCACCTTCTACTTTGAGATTGATCTGAAGTTCAATGCAGATTTAAAATCATAAATAGATTACTGATACTGTTTTTGAAACCAAATCATTGCATAACTACAGGAAACACTGCATCTAACAATGGTTTGGGGAAAAAACCATGACAGCGTCATGTTGCTCAGAGACGCAAATTGGAATGATATTTGTTGGCGAAATACAGCAAAAACAGTCAATATTGTGTCTAAAACGTAAGTGTTTTAATATTAAATTGTTGTTTATTGAACTGCTGTATAAAATCAATATCACATTTGTAATCATGCTGCTTTTTGGTGGAAAAAAACCTCAGTCGTCGCTTGATACTAATTAACTATATGACATGATATAAATATATAAATTTCTGCCCCCATATCTTGAAATTTGTGATCATTCTAAATGCATTTTAGTAAACTGAATCATGCAGTGAAAGAACGCGCACTGGTCTAACCTACTAGCCTTTAGCTAAATTACATTGTAGCTCTCTCGTGAGTCATGGATGTTAGCAAGACAAATGAACTATAATTGCCTTTTGTCTTTTGGATAATTAGCTGTAAATTCGAGGCACAGGTAGCTTAGTCTTCATCACCACTCACCTCCACAGCAAGACAAACAACTGGAAAGCAAGGGAGGCTCTGTCTGTCAGTGATGTGCATGTGCTGATCAACGTGTGCTGCACTGCTGTGCTGGGGAGAAAGTCTCAACATTTCCCCACCCGACCTGATATTTTGACTTTTTATTCAACAGGGAAAGCTGTGCGCAAACAGAAACACACACACACACTTGGGTTCTCGAAGTTGGAAATTTAATTCTCTACTGCTCTCTGATAAATAATTTTGTGATTCATTAAAAAAGCAATTAGATATATTTTTGGAGATAAATACCATCCCTGAGACCTCACCTTCCATAATTTGGGAATCTTTTAAAGCATATGCTCGGGGTCAAGTCATTTCATATTCAGCTTGTGTAAATAGACAAAGAAGGAAGAAGCTAGAAGAATTATCTCTCTTATGCAGTTATTGCTGAAGGCTAAACATGCATTTTTTTAGCATGGTGACAAGCCAAGTAAACTTCTTGCACTTCAGTTAAAGGAAAAGTCAGCTCAAAATTTAATTTCTAAGATTCGGTCCTCCGATGGTAATTTGATTACTGACCCTGTTATCATTACTAAACATTTTAACGATTATTACTCTTTGCTATACAAGTCAGAACCCCCCACAGATAATGTTATCAACCCATCAGGCTGAAAAGTTATTGCTGAAGGCTAAACATGCATTTTTTTAGCATGGTGACAAGCCAAGTAAACTTCTTGCACTTCAGTTAAAGGAAAAGTCAGCTCAAAATTTAATTTCTAAGATTCGGTCCTCCGATGGCAATTTGATTACTGACCCTGTTAGTATTACTAAACATTTTAAAAGATTATTACTCTTTGCTATACAAGTCAGAACCCCCCACAGATAGGTCCCTTATGGAAAGTTTTTTTGAACCATTGAGCATACCTACAATAACGGCCGCAATGAGAGAAGAGCTAGAATTACCTTTTTCCACAGAGGTGACAGTGCAAGCAATTGAGAGTATGCAGAATGGCAAGACCCCTGTTGAATTTTTTCTCAAAGAGGTTTTCTCAAACACTTAAAACGCCGCTCCTAAACATGTTATTGGACTCCCTTAATAATGGCTGGCTGCCTCCAACCCCCGTCAGTCTTGTATTTCTTTGATTTAGAAAAAAGTCAAAGACCCACACGAATGTTGTTCACACAGGCCAATCAGTCTTTTGAACGTAGATGTAAAGATACTGGCTAAAATGCTTGCAAAGGGTCTTGAATTCAGTTTACTGACAATCATACATAGAACATGTTATTGGACTCCCTTAATAATGGCTGTCTGCCTCCAAAGGAGGGTCAGTCTTGTATTTCTTTGATTTTGAAAAAAGACAAAGACCCACACGAATGTGGTTCGTACAGGCCAATCAGTCTTTTGAACGTAGATGTAAAGATACTGGCTAAAATGCTTGCAAAGTGTCTTGAAGTCAGTTTTACTGACAATCATACATAGCGACCAAACTGGTTTTTATTAAAAACAGATTACTGTCTCATAATATTAGAAGGGCATTTAATATAATGTATTCCTCTAATTCTCACCCTTCAGAGACTCTTCTACTTGGAGCAGAGAAAGCCTTTGATCGGGTGGAGTGGGATTACCTTTTCTATGTGCTACAGAAACTCGGTTTTCGCAATAATTTGATGCACTTTGATCCACGAGTTGTGCATTTTTGTAAGGACCGGTATTTATAAATATATTCAAGTACATTAACGTTACGTTAGTTGGCTCAAGCCATACCAGTAAAGCTTGTGTTATTTACCAAATATATTTATGTTCTTAAAATGTAACATTTAACAAATCAGATTATACAGTATAAATAAATATTTAAAAGTTTAATGTTTGTATTATGGGATCAAACTATGTACCATATTTCACATGATGCCTATTAAGTTAAATAACTGATTTGCGCCATGTGCTTTAAATAGAATTTTCCTGGTGTTTTGGCAAATATTACAACCTGACTAACTTCTCAATCTGTTTCTTTTCAGGATAAAAGTGAAGAAGCTGGAAGTTTAGTTTGGTGTTTTGATGTCCAATTATTAATTTTAATACGCATTCATTGTATAGAGATCCTGGATTGCTGGCCTGCTTTAAAATGGAGTCACAGGTAAAAATATTTTTTTCTGAGCACACTTGAAAACATGTTTTATATTTAAAGGGATAGTTCACCCAAAAATACAAATTCTGTAATTAATTCCTCACCCTCATGTTCCAAACCCGTAAAACCGTCGTTCATCTTCAGAACACAGATATTTTTGATGAAATCCGAGAGCTTTCTAACCCTGCATAGACGCCAACGTAACTGAAATGTTGCCAGGCACAGAAATGTAGTAAGGACATCGGTAAAATACTGCTCGGAGCCTTGTTTACAAGCAGAGGAATGCACATGCATGCGTCGTGGTACTCTCCATAATGGCGGAGGACAGTGACTTGGAGAAGACTGTAGAATAAGTTCGTGATTTTTGTTTTCTTTGAACACAAAAAGTATTCTCGTAGCTTAAAATTACGGTTGAACCACTGATGTCACATGGACATCTGGGCCTGGGAATATTTCCGTTAAGTTGCTGTCTATGGAGGGTCAGAAAACTTTCTGATTTTATCAAAAATATCTTAATTTGTGTTCCGAAGATGAACGAAGATCTTACTGGTTTGGAACGACGTGAGGGTGAGTAATTAATGACAGGATTTTTGGGTGAACTATCCCTTTAAAGTAATAGTTTGCCCAGAAATGAACATTTGCCATTAATTTACTCTCTCTAGCCATGCAAGAAGTAGCTGATGTTCTTTCTTCAGTAGAACAAAAGATAATTTTTAGCTGAACTCATGGTCCTTGGTGATTCATAAAATGCAGCTCAACGGATGCCGTCACTTTGCGAGTCAAAAAACATAAACAAGCAACACAAAATTAATACCCGTGGTGGCACAGAAATCTTGAGCTCCAGACTCCTGGTCGTAGTGTTATAATGTGTTGTCTGTTGACTTGAACTTTATGAATCACCAAGGACCACGAGTTCAGTTAAAAATCATCTTTTAGTTCTACTAAAGAAAGAAAGTAGCCTACATCTTGGTTGGCCAAAGGATGAGAAAACTGACAGCAAATGTTAATTTTTGGTTATTTTTCAGTGTGTCAGGTTTATACTTGTAGTTGTAGTTGACAGTCGAAGTTCACTTTTTTTTTAAAACAGTACACTGTACATATACCTTGGCTTAATCGCTTATTCATTTGTGCAGATCTGCTCCGAGTTTCTCAAAATTATGAACGTCAACCTGAAGAACCAGAAATAAAGTTGATCCCACAGAAAAAGTGTCTGAAGTACTGAGTCAGCTTTTCAGGATATGTGACACTTCAGGTCAGTGGTTACACTTCTTAATGGCTGATAAAGCAACTACAGTTGATTTTGAGTGATTTCGGTTGTATTGTCATACACACAGACGTTTTAGGGTGATGCACAGTATTGTGTGGCAGTGTGGATTAGATTCCATGTTAATGGAAGTACAGGGCACACGACCAATCTAAAATATTCCCTGATCTTCGCTTGATCAGATTCTTGAAGTACGCTTAGATAAAAAGGGTGTGTTGTCTACGCTATACAGGCTGATCTCCTCCATCTCCACTTCCTCTCTCTCTTTTATTAAACAATGATGGGCCTCACATTTGATGACGAGACTTGGAACCAGATCCTGTCCCGTGTTCATACCTCCTCTATTTGTGCACGTCATAGTCTTATCTAATTAAAATTTATTCACTGAATTTACTGGACAAAAGTGAGGTTGGCAAAAATCAAGCCTGGTATCGATCCTCTCTGTCAACCTAAGCATTAAGATGTTATTATGATCGTGACCTGAATCTGGTTCGGAGTGTGTGATTATGTGTGGATACTTGCGTATGTATATGTATATACTTTAAAGCTGTAAGGTTTTGCTTGTGGAGGTATATGCACACATTTGATAAATGTTCGAAATGTCTAAACTTTAATGCTCCAACATATTTTCTATACTCGAGACATTAGACTTGACGTTCTTTGTTTTACAATATGTATCGAGTTTTTTTAAATTTTTTAAATTTTAGTTTGTTTAATTATACTTTTTTTTTCTCTCGCTGGGGGGAAAAATATTTTTTCACGATTCTCCTGTATCTGTATCCTGTTATTATTGTAAAAGTTCAATAAACAGATTTAAAATAAATAAATTAATAAAATAATACTTATGCTTATTTATTGTTATTGGACTGAGAGTATTTAACAAAATATTGAACGCACTTTTTTATTTGTCTGAATGATCATCTACAGACCTCTCCATAGCTTTATCTCAAGAAGCATTAGGGCAGTTGGACATTAGACTGTAGAGCGACAGTACACCAGCACGCAAACAACACGACTCACCTGTCACTGTTGTAGACTCGTAAACCTCTTTACTGTAGTTCCAGCCGTTCACACAGGACTCGACCTCGACCTCACTGACATTGACCTCCACATTTGGGGTGTAGTCCCACAAGGGTATAACACCACGCAGCCACAACAAGCACTGCTCATTGACACTATCCCGGCTGAGCCCAGCCCACAGAGCTCATCACAGACGGACTGTGACACATCAGAACAGCTCCAAGACTCAGCACCCAAGGACGACTTTCTGGAAAACAGCCAGGGAAGCCAGGACAACATAACAACAGAGCCACAGCCCATCTCACCAGACACATTATCCCTCTCTCCAGCATCTCCACTTCTAAGCTTTTCACAGAAAATGGAGGAACTGGTTTATGCTGGGATCAAACTCTCCCAATCTTTTGCTGCAAGCCCTTAGATATCAACTAAAAAACCACCAAAGCCTGTGGGCCCAGCTCCTGTGAGAGCTCTCCGGCCGCTGTCACAACGCCAGAGCCCCCACTCACCAGACACATTATTCCTCTCTCCAACATCTCCACTTCTAAGCTTTTCACAGAAAATGGAGGAACTGGTTTATGCTGGGATCAAACTCTCCCAATCTTTTGCTGCAAGCCCTTAGATATCAACTAAAAAACCACCAAAGCCTGTGGGCCCAGCTCCTGTGAGAGCTCTCCGGCCGCTGTCACAACGCCAGAGCCCAAACCCTTCATCTGCTGTAGGTGAACCAAAAACAACTGATAACAGCTCTCAGTGATGTGTGTCGGGTCCCCGCTATAATAGCAGCAACATTTACAAATGTTTACAGAACAAGCAGGAACCCAGTGTGCCTGTAGTTTTCTCTATTTCTGTTTTATCATGTGATAGAAAGTCTAAGGCCTTCTCAAGCTGTACCAAGCTGCATCAAACTAATATTGCTGTTGAGACAAAATGCTCTAGATTTAATCATCAGTAGAGGTCTAAACATTTCATCCATTGTTATTAAAGACGTAGCACTATCTGATCACTTCTGTATTTTCTTTGATATATTGATCTCTGCTACCACTGAATCTAGATCTGTCTCTGTCAGAAAGAGATGCATTAACGAAAACACTAGTGTGCTATTTATGGAGGCTATATATATATAACAGCAAGCATCTCTGCAGACTCTGTTGATCTTCTCCTTGATTCTTTTAACTCAAAAGTTAAGAATGTTATTGATGACATTGCTCCTGTGAAAGTCAGTAAGAAGACTGGCAGACAGAAATCAGCTTGGAGAAAATCAACAGCAGTTCAGAGTATGAAAAGACAATGCAGAAAAGCTGAGTGGATGTGGCAGAAGATGAAACTTGAAATTCACTTTAGCGTCTATAAAGACAGACTTCGTGCTTTCAATAAATGATATTCGCTTACATTCTGATTCTGGCAAAATATCAGTGCTGGTACTACTAGATCTCAGTGCTGCGTTTGGAAAACTGGGTCGGGCTTTCTGGCATGGTAATTAAATGGTTCAGGTCATACTTAGAAGGGAGAGGTTATTATGTGAGTATAGGAGAGCATAAGTCTAAGTGGACGTCCATGACATGCGGAGTCCCACAAGGCTCAATTCTTGCACCGCTCTTGTTTAGCCTGCATATGCTCCCACTATGTCAAATAATAAGAACCAAATTGCCTATCACAGCTGTGCTGATGAAACCCAGATTTACCTAGCCTTATCTCCAAATGACTACAGCCCCGCTGACTCCCTCTGCCAATGCATTGATGAAATTAACAGTTGGATGTGCCAAAACTTTCTTCAGTTAAACAAGGAGAAAACAAGTCATTGCATTTGGAAACAAAGATGAAGTTCTCAAGGTGAATGCATACCTTGACTCTAGGGGTCTAACAACTAAAAATCAAGTCAGGAATCTTGGTGTGATTCTGGAGACAGACCTTAGTTTCAGTAGTCATGTCAAAGCTGTAACTAAATCAGCATACTATCATCTCAAAAACATTGCAAGAATTAGATGTTTTGTTTCCAGTCAAGACTTGGAGAAACTTGTTCATGCCTTTATCACCAGCAGGGTGGACTATTGTAATGGTCTCCTCACCGGCCTTCACAAGAAGAGCATTAGACCGTTGCAGCTCATCCAGAACGCTGCTGCCAGGATTCTGACCAGAACCAGAAGATGAGCATATCACAGCAGTCCTCAGGTCCTTACACTGGCTTCCAGTTAAATTTAGGATTGATTTTAAAGTACTTTTATTTGTTTATAAATCACTCAATGGCCTAGGACCTAAATACATTGCAGATATGTTCACTAAACATAAACCTAACAGACCACTCAGATCATTAGGATCGAGTCAGTTAGAAATACCAAGGGTTCACACAAAACAAGGGGAATCTGCTTTTAGTTATTATGCCGCCCGCAGCTGGAATCAGCTTCCAGAAGAGATCAGATGTGCTAAAACATTAGTCACATTTAAATGCAGACTCAAAACTCATCTGTTTAGCTGTGCATTTACTGAATGAGCACTGTGCAATGTCCGAACTGATCGCAGTATATTTTATGTATAATCATTTTCTATTCTAACTGTTTTAAATTAATTTTAAACAAATACATTTTTCAATAATTTTCAAAGTTTTTAATTTCCTTGTTTTATTGTTGTGATTCTTTTCTTTTATATAAAGCACTTTGAATTTGCATGGAAAACCCCTCACAGTTTCCATTTTTTATCTGTTCCCAGAAAATCAGTGATATCATCGTAGTCCCTCATTTTTTTAACCAAACCATCAAGTTTCTCCACTGTTTGCATTGACCTCTTGCGTTTATCATTCAGTTTTGCACATGCTTGTAACATACCAATTTGGAATATCATGTTTATGATAGACTTTGACCAGGTTCACCTCAGTGGCTGTTTAAAGTTCACATGCTGACCAAGGGATCCTTTATCAAACATTACATCAGTTACTGATCTTTGAATCGTAAGAGATTGAAGAAATGAGCAACTCCCGAGGACCTTTGTAATTTATGAGAGGAAAACAATCCAAGTGTTCGTGTGGCTGGAGATCAATTTAAGCATGACATGACAAATTCAACTGTAATCTGGTAACTTACTGAACAGAACTGTCTCTCCTGCCACGGTTATGAATGTGAGACAGCAGTGACGCTCAGAAGTACTCAACTCTCAGTGTTTAAAGTTTTGATAGAACTGGAAATGTGTGTGCATGGGCTAGGGAAATTTATCATTTCCATTTTTAAAAATGTTTTGATTTTAATATCTTCTCCAGTATGTATTTAGACAAATAAATGAAAATACAGCCCTTACTGCTTAAAAGTGACGCTAAGATGTCTTTCATCATTCATTCTTCATGAGACATTCTGTCCTCGTGTGCTGATGATGATCAAACAGTGTAGACACATGTAGACTGATTACTAGTACAAGGCAGCAGACTGTATCAGAGCATCCGGTTTCTAATATACATGCGTTCTGTCTAATATCCTGACATTCCAGCTCCCTTCTGTCCTCCAGCACCAGACACACTCACACACCATCAATACAAATATGAGTAGTGCCACAAGAACTGTATTTAGACTGATTATTTCAAACAAAGAAAGGAAGAAAACTAACATTACAACCTACCAAAAAACACCATATAGAGCAGATACACAGCAGTCATATAAAAGCAGAGACGGATGTGAAACAGAGCAGATGAACACAACAGAAAGCCTCAGGTAACGTATCGCGGCTCTTCTGGGGGATCGGCATTAGTTTAAGTGTGAGAAGCACAAAACATTTGACACGAGAGAGCAGATCTGCAGTCATTCAGTCTCTGTCATGCTTTCAATCAGGTCCTCACTGGACCAGCGGTGAAATCGGAGCATTAGAGACGCTGGATTCACTCAAACGCCAGCGCTTTAATGGTGTTACTGTGAGGTTTGGCACATCATCATCACTACACAAGCATGTGACTGTAGTGACTCCCGTATGGACAAAAAACACAGTAAGCATTCAAAGAGGAATTGCAAAGCCAGCTAACATCTGCACGTCATCAATCATGGCTTTCTGCCACTCTGAGATCGCCAGGGAACATTATTCCACTTGTTTGCTCCCGTCTGACTTCTGGTCCAGCCGGCTTTTACTGCTCTTCACCATATAAATAAAGTACGTGAGCGTCTCCTTCTCATTGACTGGAATATTGCGGAAGTGACGGCTCACGGTCTGGAGAAGAAGAAGAAAGATCATTAAAAACAAAAACACTGAATTCATTGATTTTACTAAAACGGATGAATGCTGCGTCATGATTGGCTGACTGATGAACTTTCTAGAAGCTCCACGTCCATCACGAGACGATTCAATCTGATGAAATGATTTTCCTGAAATCACCATTAATATGTAGGGATTAGGGAAGCATATTCTCTAAACACAGACAGACCAAGCGTTTCTCCACAATATTAACCTGCTAGTTAATAGCAGTTGATGGAGAACTAGTTCCCGCTGAACCTGAAGAGTGTGTTTTATGCAAGATGCTTTAAGTCACAAGCGCAGGGTTTGATGTCCATAACTTACGTTACACAGTCATATTCTATATTCTGCACATGTGAGCAGATGCAGCCGCAATACAACAGAGACAGACGCTTGCTTTTGATTAAAATATGCACTTGGAGGAAAGATTTGCTGTTGGACATCAAGTTCATGCAAGAAAAAAACTTGAGATTCACAGGAAACATAAATTATAGTAAGTGTCGTATAAATTTTATAGTATTTGAAAGAAGAGGTGACTTTTGAACTTCTAATTAAGATTGGTCCCCAAAGGAGGATAATCACAGGACTTCTCATCAGTACCTCTGCGAGCTGGGCTTTGTTGAGTCCAGGTCTGGTCTGGATCTTGTAGTGCCTCTTGTACCGTCTCAGTGTGTTGACCTGAAGCTGGAACAGATCCACCTGCCGGAGAGAGCAGATCTAGCATCAGTCTCACTCATTATTACTGCCAGCTCTGAACATCTGCTGGATACTAGGGCTGCATGATAAATCACGATCAACAGTAAATCTCACATAAATCAACCTGTCAAGTGCAATTATGATATCGCAAAGACTGAGTGTGTGTGTGTGTGTGTGTGTGAGTGAGTGAGAGTGAGCGAGCGTGTGCGTGAGCGTGTGCGTGTGAGAGTGTGAGTGAGAGTGTGAGTGTGTGAGTGTGTGAGAGTGAGAGAGTGAGAGAGTGAGAGAGTGAGTGTGCGTGTGAGAGTGTGAGTGTGTGAGAGTGAGAGAGTGAGTGTGCGTGTGTGTGTGTGAGAGTGACAGAGTGAGTGTGCGTGTGAGTGTGTGAGTGAGTGTGAGAGTGTGAGTGTGTGAGAGTGAGAGAGTGAGTGTGCGAGAGTGAGAGAGTGAGTGTGCGTGTGAGAGTGTGTGAGTGAGTGTGAGAGTGTGAGAGTGTGAGAGTGAGTGTGTGAGAGTGTGAGTGTGTGAGTGAGTGTGAGAGTGTGAGTGTGTGAGAGTGAGAGAGTGAGTGTGCGAGAGTGAGAGAGTGAGTGTGCGTGTGAGAGTGTGTGAGTGAGTGTGAGAGTGTGAGAGTGTGAGAGAGTGTGCGAGTGAATGCGTGCGTGTGTGTGAGTGTGTGTGTGTGTACGCGTTTTTGTGACAAATGAGGACATAAATGTGTATAATGACAAAGGTATGACAGGTATTACAAGGAGAATGTGACTTTTCAGGACATTACCCCATGTCCCCACTTTTCAAAACGCTTATAAATCACACAGAATGGAGTGTATTGAAAGTCGTGGCCTAATGGTTAGAGCGTCGGACTCGTAACCCAAAGGTTGTGGGTTTGAGTCTCGTACTGGCGGGGATTGTAGGTGGGGGGAGTGAATATACAGCGCTCTCTCCCTTCAATACCACGACTGAGGGGCCCTTAAGCAAGACACCGAACCCCCAACTGCTCCCCGGGCGCCGCAACATAAATGGCTGCCCACTGCTCCGGGTGTGTGTTCACGGTGTGTGTGTTTTCACTGCTGTGTGTGTGCACTTTGGATGGGGTAAATGCAGAGCACTAATTCCGAGTATGGGTCACCATATTTGGCCACATGTCACTTCACTTTTCAACTTTATTCCGTTGAAGTTTATTTCACTTCGGAACATTCATTCATGGATTTGTGCTACTGTCTTCACACACAGACAGTAAAATTTAAATTCAAATTATTATTTAAAATTATCTCAGTTTTTATTATTCTTTTAAAATGAGACATCTGCTATTATTTTAATCTCCAATCTGTTATTTATCGGTTCAGATAGATTTTTAATGCTTTGATTACTAGCAGAAGACACTAACCAGTTTTAAACTCCAGTTGCGCAGATGGGGCACGTTGTAACGCTGCGTTACAGTGTGCTATTCTACATTAATTCTACATAATTTTAATGAGAAACAACGAGAAACAGGTGAATAATGACTGACAGTCAATGTTTAATGTTTAGAAATGATTATTTCAAGACATGTAAAGCATTTTTGCTCGTTTATGTGGGCCGTCCCAAGCATGGTTGCAATGTGTTCATTGTAAAACTCCAAAATCAGATTATTTTTAATTCTTAAAAAAATATATATTATTTTATTAACAAAATATTTTAATTTGTCTTGTATATTTTTTTTCATTCGATCAGATAAGATTTTAAGCTGTCATATGGTCAAGTTACAACCTACGGGGGGGTGTTCCACCTACGGGGCATGTTGTCACATTTCACTTCCATTTTTTGAGGGTAAATAAAGAAAAATATATACACTGTAATTATGAAACAAAGCAACATATTTGTACTTTACAATGTGCTATTCTATGACATTAGCGATGTAATTTACACTATTTTAATTAATTTTAATGAGAAACAACGAGAAACAGGTGAATAATGACTGACAGTCAATGTTTAATGTTTAGAAATGATTATTTCAAGACATGTAAAGCATTTTTGCTCGTTTATGTGGGCCGTCCCAAGCATGGTTGCAATGTGTTCATTGTAAAACTCCAAAATCAGATTATTTTTAATTCTTAAAAAAATATATATTATTTTATTAACAAAATATTTTAATTTGTCTTGTATATTTTTTTTCATTCGATCAGATAAGATTTTAAGCTGTCATATGGTCAAGTTACAACCTACGGGGGGTGTTCCACCTACGGGGCATGTTGTCACATTTCACTTCCATTTTTTGAGGGTAAATAAAGAAAAATATATACACTGTAATTATGAAACAAAGCAACATATTTGTACTAGACAACTGTAAAATAATATATAAAAAATATATATTCTGAACCCCATGTGGATTTACACAAACTGAGAAAGTCAAAAAGTGTTACTTTGTGCCCCGCTCTCCCCTACCTCTGTAAATAAATACAATATAAATTCACGTCTTGCGCACTTTAATGCCCTTTGAATGTGACGTGTACGTTCCCTTGGAACTGGAATCATGGTGGAATTTCATGTGAAGTCCACTTCGCAGGGCACTTACGGTCGAATAAGACCACGCGTGAATGCTGCCTGAACAAGAGACCTCCTTACTGAAGGGAAAGTGTTCACTGGTGTCACTATCTCACGAACGCGCCGGCGGATCTCCACCAAATTTGGGGGATCCTTCAGATCGAGGAGCCCTCTCGAACGCCACCCTCCGCGTGTCGGTAGCCCCCGGGATCGCTAGATCGGTCGGCGCCGGACCGAGAATTTAACCCCCCGTAACTCCCGAACCCCCGGGGCTATCCACGCGGGGGTGGTCTCATTCGAAAGAGGGCCTCGAGACGTACACTCGATTCACGTTCGAGAGGGTTCCTCCAGCTGAAGGGATCCCCCGAATTTGGTGCGGATTTGCCACTCCGTTACGGAGATATGGCTGTTCAAAGTTTCAATGGTTTTCCATTGACTTAAGCTTTAAAGCGTTTCCTCCAGGTCGCCAGTAGCAAACAATGGAGCGCGCTCTGCTGGACAAACTAACTAATTACACCATTTCAAGCATTTTATCTACATTATATGTTCTGTAAAAAAAAAATTCATATTGGCGGCATATTCGCCGATACCGATATATCGGCGACAGGCTCATATTGGACGATAATATCGGCTAAACGATATATCGGTCAGGCTCTACTACAAACACTAATTGATAAATATGCACATCAAAACAAAAGTCAAATTTTCACCTGTTTTATTGATTTCAAGAAAGCATTCGACTCAATCTGGCATGATGGACAACCCTCTACAGTGCGAGTAAATCACTCACATATGCAACTAAATCTTCACTCTGGGCGACTAAATGATGTCTAATATTAGCCACTGGCTAATAAATTCTCAGATTTTACTCGCTAGTGTGTGAGTTTGAGGCTAAGTATAAGTTGAGCACAGATATATTCACTCGCCGAACACTCTGCCTGAGCGCTTCAGAGTTTCTCTCTCCACCAAGCGATCTGTGCTATTCTTCAGTTCATCTCAATGGATGCGCAGCGCACCTGTATTTGACATACCGTAAACTCCAGTGTGAAGGCACTCGCCGGCGCTTTGTCTCACACACAGAGAGAGAGAGAGAGAGAGAGAGAGAATTGATGTGCTACATGTAAATTATATTCTTTGTTGTATTTTCCTGTCAAAATAACAGCGCTCCTTTGGAGTTCTTCAGCTTTTAAGAAATGCCGCTTTCTCCGGTAGTGGGTGGGACTAATGTGCAAACGGCAATCTCATTGGCTGGTGCTCACTTATTATCGTCCCTGTTTTGATTTCAGCAAATTGGTTTGAGCGAACGCACACAACCTTATTAATATTTATGAATCCAGCAGCTCATTAATCCTTAGTGTATTTGATGATGTTCTTATTTGTAGAGATTATATTATATATATATATATATATAAATATATAAATAAATCAGTCTGGTGAGTAAACTAAAAAAAATTTACTAGCCAATGGCGATTCAATTGCCAAGGTGTCCGTAGAGGGTTGA
>NW_015506637.1:120904-127040 GCF_001515645.1 Sinocyclocheilus grahami | reverse complement strand
AGACAAGCGACCCCAGCACATACCATTATAAAGCCCTGAAGCACCAAGAGCTGAGCCTCACGAAGAGTCCCCTCCTTCAGCTGCTGCTGAGACTGACAGAGATCAGCCAGCCTCAGGACTCACACTCACTCTCAACCATTCGGCCCACACAGATCATCAACACAGAGAAACACAAGTACATCACCCACTGGACAAACACCATCAAAAACCAGCACAGATTAGAATGTTATTCGGCACTAAATCGAGAGTACACCACGGCAAGCTACCTGAGCACAGTGACTGATGTGAAGCTCAGGAAAACACTGACGATGTACAGACTCAGCGAGCACAGTCTGTCTGTAGAGACGGGCCGGCGCAGACAAACCTGGCTCTCCCGTGAGGAGAGACTCTGCTCCCACTGCAGTCTGGGAGAGATAGAGACAGAGCTGCACTTCCTCACAGAATGCCCCAAATACCTAACCATCAGAGACCACTATTACCCCAAAATAAACCCAATTTATCTTTTGTAGCCCAACCAAAAAACTTTTTTCATTCTCGGCTAAAAAGCCAAATGTACAAATATTAGGGCTGCCACGATTCTTCGATTCTATTCAACTATTCGATTTTTTAAAATCCTCGACTTCATTTTGCCTGCGTCAACTAACCGGCAAAATACCGGAAGTGGCGCATTTCATGGACGAGAATCCATAAAACATTACTAGACTGTTTTCCAAGGCCTCGTGATATATTAAACCCACTTAAAAATTATAATTAAGCATAACTGTGAATTCACAAATGCTACGATTTAATTAAATAATTATATGTGATGCAGTTATAGGCGTGCGTGTAAGTTACGTACGTGCGTCACACAGCGGCTCCGTTCACAGTAATTGCTGCTCCACAGGAACGGTTATCATTTACATCATGTGTGGAACATCTCAAACTCCATCTCTGCATGTTGTTGTGCATTTGGGTTTATTATAACGTTCATCTGGGAACGCAACGTGCGCCATTTCGTCAGGTTTGTAAGGTAAATCATTTATAAATCCACTCAAACACAGGAGAATATATCATTATATCGCGATTTCAAAATAAAAGCTCAAACCCTCACTCTGAGTCTACACATTTTTGATGTCCACATTTTCATTTAGTTACAGCGGCTATAGCATTTCTGTCCTAAAGAAATGGCCAAATATTAAAGATTAAGTGGACATTTAAATTAAATGATGCTTGGTAAATATTAAACAAGTATTAGATCGCACAGTAATGTGTAAAAACAATCGTCAGGCCGTTGGCGCCCTCTGCAGGCCTTAGTTGTAATGCGTACTGTACATTAGCTCTATTCAGCTCTATTCACGCTCTATTACATTGTAATACAGTATTATAACAGTTTTGTTCAATAAAACCATATGATTTCTTGCTTTTGATACTTTATTTGAACTAATTATTATTGCCTCATTGCTATTATATATGTATTTTAAGTAAATTTAAAGGCTATTGTTCACTTAACCTGCATCTATTTTTATTACCACAAAAATTAATTATTAATTATATTTTATTATTAGTAGACTAGAACACGTGGATATGTAGTCATTCTTACACTATAATACTGAACTTTGATTTCAGTGATTTGGACTATGGATGGACTAAAAGTAAATGTTGCACTTTACTTTTGCTTTAAAGGATTTCATAGAAATTTGGATTTCATTTGGAGTTTCACGACTGAAGTCCTCGGTTCATTTTTTTCATCATGCTGGAGACGTCTGTTTAAATCTGTTGTTTTCACATCTCTAAGAGTACTTTTAATACTTAACATTTTTAATAATAATAACTTTTAATAATACAATTTCAATAATTGATTCTAGTGGACTCTAAACATTGCATTTATTTAATGTGAAAACCCAACCGTTGGGGTTAACTGAAACTGATTTGTTTTCCCATTCGTAGTTGCACTCGCAGCTGTAACGAACAGAAGCCCAGAACATGTGGATATATCGACATTAAGAACATGCTGACTTTCTCAGACTTTTGTAATTATTTTCTTTTTATTCGTTTTTATTTTTTATTTTTACTCTTTTAGTTTTACATTTCGTCAATGGCTTGTTCACATTTATACTTTTTTATGGTACACTACTGAATGGCAAAGTTGCAAGTTTAATAAAATGTTCTTTAAAATTGTTGATTTTTTGTGGGGAATTAATCAAAATAAAAATAGTCGTTAGTGGCAGCCCTAGCAAATATTGCTGCAAAATTAGTAGCATCGTGCCATGACCAGAGGGACAAACACACTCCAGAAACACACCGCCACACACACACTCTCACAGGCCACAACTGAACATGTACTAGGGCTGCACAATTATTCGAATTTGAGGAGAGACTCTGCTCCCACTGCAGTCTGGGAGAGATAGAGACAGAGCTGCACTTCCTCACAGAATGCCCCAAATACCTAACCATCAGAGACCACTATTACCCCAAAATAAACCCAATTTATCTTTTGTAGCCCAACCAAAAAACTTTTTTCATTCTCGGCTAAAAAGCCAAATGTACAAATATTAGGGCTGCCACGATTCTTCGATTCTATTCAACTATTCGATTTTTTAAAATCCTCGACTTCATTTTGCCTGCGTCAACTAACCGGCAAAATACCGGAAGTGGCGCATTTCATGGACGAGAATCCATAAAACATTACTAGACTGTTTTCCAAGGCCTCGTGATATATTAAACCCACTTAAAAATTATAATTAAGCATAACTGTGAATTCACAAATGCTACGATTTAATTAAATAATTATATGTGATGCAGTTATAGGCGTGCGTGTAAGTTACGTACGTGCGTCACACAGCGGCTCCGTTCACAGTAATTGCTGCTCCACAGGAACGGTTATCATTTACATCATGTGTGGAACATCTCAAACTCCATCTCTGCATGTTGTTGTGCATTTGGGTTTATTATAACGTTCATCTGGGAACGCAACGTGCGCCATTTCGTCAGGTTTGTAAGGTAAATCATTTATAAATCCACTCAAACACAGGAGAATATATCATTATATCGCGATTTCAAAATAAAAGCTCAAACCCTCACTCTGAGTCTACACATTTTTGATGTCCACATTTTCATTTAGTTACAGCGGCTATAGCATTTCTGTCCTAAAGAAATGGCCAAATATTAAAGATTAAGTGGACATTTAAATTAAATGATGCTTGGTAAATATTAAACAAGTATTAGATCGCACAGTAATGTGTAAAAACAATCGTCAGGCCGTTGGCGCCCTCTGCAGGCCTTAGTTGTAATGCGTACTGTACATTAGCTCTATTCAGCTCTATTCACGCTCTATTACATTGTAATACAGTATTATAACAGTTTTGTTCAATAAAACCATATGATTTCTTGCTTTTGATACTTTATTTGAACTAATTATTATTGCCTCATTGCTATTATATATGTATTTTAAGTAAATTTAAAGGCTATTGTTCACTTAACCTGCATCTATTTTTATTACCACAAAAATTAATTATTAATTATATTTTATTATTAGTAGACTAGAACACGTGGATATGTAGTCATTCTTACACTATAATACTGAACTTTGATTTCAGTGATTTGGACTATGGATGGACTAAAAGTAAATGTTGCACTTTACTTTTGCTTTAAAGGATTTCATAGAAATTTGGATTTCATTTGGAGTTTCACGACTGAAGTCCTCGGTTCATTTTTTTCATCATGCTGGAGACGTCTGTTTAAATCTGTTGTTTTCACATCTCTAAGAGTACTTTTAATACTTAACATTTTTAATAATAATAACTTTTAATAATACAATTTCAATAATTGATTCTAGTGGACTCTAAACATTGCATTTATTTAATGTGAAAACCCAACCGTTGGGGTTAACTGAAACTGATTTGTTTTCCCATTCGTAGTTGCACTCGCAGCTGTAATGAACAGAAGCCCAGAACATGTGGATATATCGACATTAAGAACATGCTGACTTTCTCAGACTTTTGTAATTATTTTCTTTTTATTCGTTTTTATTTTTTATTTTTACTCTTTTAGTTTTACATTTCGTCAATGGCTTGTTCACATTTATACTTTTTTATGGTACACTACTGAATGGCAAAGTTGCAAGTTTAATAAAATGTTCTTTAAAATTGTTGATTTTTTGTGGGGAATTAATCAAAATAAAAATAGTCGTTAGTGGCAGCCCTAGCAAATATTGCTGCAAAATTAGTAGCATCGTGCCATGACCAGAGGGACAAACACACTCCAGAAACACACCGCCACACACACACTCTCACAGGCCACAACTGAACATGTACTAGGGCTGCACAATTATTCGAATTTCTAATCGCAATTACAATTACGGATGCCACAATTACATAATCGTTTAAAGCGGCAATTAATCGAAGTCCGCTTGTTATTCTGAGCGGTTGTCTTTCTCTTTCTACAGGTTATCTTAAGGGTTTTTCCGTTGTTTTAATTTATATAATGCCATGCATATTTGAATTGTTTTTATTATTATTTAAAGAAGAAACCAATTCAATGTATAGTTGACATTTGAGGCTTAATACGATAGAAAAGCAATAAAAGCTTTTCAGTTTAAGTGTTTATTTTTATATAAAATTATGGCATGTAGTTGCTTCAAACAATGGTATAATCATTCAATGTAAATTGTGATAATCGTAATTAATAATCGCAATTACAATTACGGATGCCACAATTACATAATCGTTTAAAGCGGCAATTAATCGAAGTCCGCTTGTTATTCTGAGCGGTTGTCTTTCTCTTTCTACAGGTTATCTTAAGGGTTTTTCCGTTGTTTTAATTTATATAATGCCATGCATATTTGAATTGTTTTTATTATTATTTAAAGAAGAAACCAATTCAATGTATAGTTGACATTTGAGGCTTAATACGATAGAAAAGCAATAAAAGCTTTTCAGTTTAAGTGTTTATTTTTATATAAAATTATGGCATGTAGTTGCTTCAAACAATGGTATAATCATTCAATGTAAATTGTGATAATCGTAATTAATAATCGCAATTACAATTTCAAGGGAACAATCGACAATTATGATTTGTCATAATCGTGCAGCCCTAACATGTACATAATGTTACAATTCTCAGTCCAGCAGTGGCTACAGGACAACTGTTATTATTATTATTATTTATTTTTCCTATTTGTATCTATGGGTATATATGACATTTCCATATTAGTTATATATTACATATTAGTTATTATATATAAATAAATGTTCAGATGTTCTAATGTAAATGTTCAGATGTTAAAACATTCTCTTTGTTGTCTTAATGCTTTGGCAATACAAAATATATTTTCGTCATGCCAATAAAGCTATTTGAATTGAGTGAGTGAGAGTGTGTGAGTGAGTGTATGTGTGAGAGTGTGCGTGAGTGTGTGTGTGTGTGTGTGAGTGTGTATGTGTGAGAGTGTGTGTGTGAGTGAGAGTGTGTATGTGTGAGAGTGTGTGTGAGTGTGTGTGTGTGTGAGAGTGTGTGCGTGAGTGTGTATGTGTGAGAGTGTGTGAGTGAGAGTGTGTATGTGTGAGAGTGTGTGCGTGAGTGTGTATGTGTGAGAGTGTGTGTGAGTGAGTGTGTGTGAGAGTGTGTATGTTTGAGAGTGTGTGTGTGTGAGTGAGAGTGTGTGTGAGAGTGTGTGTGAGTGAGTGTATGTGTGAGAGTGTGTGTGAGTGAGTGTGTGTGAGAGTGTGTATGTTTGAGAGTGTGTGTGTGTGAGTGAGAGTGTGTGTGTGAGTGTGTGTGAGTGAGAGTGTGTGTGAGAGTGTGTATGTGTGAGAGTGTGTGTGAGTGAGTGAGTGTATGTGTGAGTGAGTGAGTGAGTGAGTGAGGGAGTGTGTGTATGTGTGTGAGTGAGTGAGTGAGGGAGTGTGTGTATGTGTGTGAGTGAGTGAATGTGTGTGTGAGTGAGTGAGTGAATGTGTGTGAGTGAGTGAGTGAGTGAGTGAGTGAGTGAGTGAGTGAGTGAGTGAGTGAGTGAGTGAGTGAGTGAGTGAGTGAGTGAGTGAGTGAGTGAGTGAGTGAGAGTGAGTGTGAGTGAGTGAGTGTGAGTGAGTGAGTGAGTGTGTGTGTGTGTGTGTGTATGTGTGTGAGTGAGTGAGGGAGTGTGTGTATGTGTGTGAGTGAG
>NW_015506637.1:105983-117519 GCF_001515645.1 Sinocyclocheilus grahami | reverse complement strand
GTGTGTGTGTGTGAGTGAGAGTGTGTGTGTGTGAGTGAGAGTGTGTATGTTTGAGAGTGTGTGTATTAGGGCTGCACGATATAACGCGCAGCTCGTCAGTGAACAACGGCTCTGTGTAGTTAATGCTGCTCAATGTGAAAGCACGCAGGTGATGGAGATTTACCGCTGATTACAGAACCGGCTTTACTGATAAGATGCGCATTAAATATCGCATCTGATTTATCGTGCAGCCCTATTGTGTATGTGTGAGAGTGTGTGTGTGTGTGAGAGAGTAAGTGTGTGTGTGTATGTGTGTGCGTGAGTGTGTGTGTGTGTGTGAGAGCGCGTGAGTGAGTGTGTGTGTGTGTGTGTGTGTGTGCGTGAGTGTGTGTGTGTGTGTGAGAGCGCGTGAGTGAGTGTGTGTGTGTGTGTGTGTGTGTGCGTGAGTGTGTGTGTGTGTGTGAGAGCGCGTGAGTGAGTGTGTGTGTGTGTGTGTGTGTGTGCGTGAGTGTGTGTGTGTGTGTGAGAGCGCGTGAGTGAGTGTGTGTGTGTGTGTGTGTGTGTGCGTGAGTGTGTGTGTGTGTGTGAGAGCGCGTGAGTGAGTGTGTGTGTGTGTGTGTGTGTGTGCGTGAGTGTGTGTGTGTGTGTGAGAGCGCGTGAGTGAGTGTGTGTGTGTGTGTGTGTGTGTGCGTGAGTGTGTGTGTGTGTGTGAGAGCGCGTGAGTGAGTGTGTGTGTGTGTGTGTGTGTGTGCGTGAGTGTGTGTGTGTGTGTGAGAGCGCGTGAGTGAGTGTGTGTGTGTGTGTGTGTGTGTGCGTGAGTGTGTGTGTGTGTGTGAGAGCGCGTGAGTGAGTGTGTGTGTGTGTGTGTGTGTGTGCGTGAGTGTGTGTGTGTGTGTGAGAGCGCGTGAGTGAGTGTGTGTGTGTGTGTGTGTGTGTGCGTGAGTGTGTGTGTGTGTGTGAGAGCGCGTGAGTGAGTGTGTGTGTGTGTGTGTGTGTGTGCGTGAGTGTGTGTGTGTGTGTGAGAGCGCGTGAGTGAGTGTGTGTGTGTGTGTGTGTGTGTGCGTGAGTGTGTGTGTGTGTGTGAGAGCGCGTGAGTGAGTGTGTGTGTGTGTGTGTGTGTGTGCGTGAGTGTGTGTGTGTGTGTGAGAGCGCGTGAGTGAGTGTGTGTGTGTGTGTGTGTGTGTGCGTGAGTGTGTGTGTGTGTGTGAGAGCGCGTGAGTGAGTGTGTGTGTGTGTGTGTGTGTGTGCGTGAGTGTGTGTGTGTGTGTGAGAGCGCGTGAGTGAGTGTGTGTGTGTGTGTGTGTGTGTGCGTGAGTGTGTGTGTGTGTGTGAGAGCGCGTGAGTGAGTGTGTGTGTGTGTGTGTGTGTGTGCGTGAGTGTGTGTGTGTGTGTGAGAGCGCGTGAGTGAGTGTGTGTGTGTGTGTGTGTGTGTGCGTGAGTGTGTGTGTGTGTGTGAGAGCGCGTGAGTGAGTGTGTGTGTGTGTGTGTGTGTGTGCGTGAGTGTGTGTGTGTGTGTGAGAGCGCGTGAGTGAGTGTGTGTGTGTGTGTGTGTGTGTGCGTGAGTGTGTGTGTGTGTGTGAGAGCGCGTGAGTGAGTGTGTGTGTGTGTGTGTGTGTGTGCGTGAGTGTGTGTGTGTGTGTGAGAGCGCGTGAGTGAGTGTGTGTGTGTGTGTGTGTGTGTGCGTGAGTGTGTGTGTGTGTGTGAGAGCGCGTGAGTGAGTGTGTGTGTGTGTGTGTGTGTGTGCGTGAGTGTGTGTGTGTGTGTGAGAGCGCGTGAGTGAGTGTGTGTGTGTGTGTGTGTGTGTGCGTGAGTGTGTGTGTGTGTGTGAGAGCGCGTGAGTGAGTGTGTGTGTGTGTGTGTGTGTGTGCGTGAGTGTGTGTGTGTGTGTGAGAGCGCGTGAGTGAGTGTGTGTGTGTGTGTGTGTGTGTGCGTGAGTGTGTGTGTGTGTGTGAGAGCGCGTGAGTGAGTGTGTGTGTGTGTGTGTGTGTGTGCGTGAGTGTGTGTGTGTGTGTGAGAGCGCGTGAGTGAGTGTGTGTGTGTGTGTGTGTGTGTGCGTGAGTGTGTGTGTGTGTGTGAGAGCGCGTGAGTGAGTGTGTGTGTGTGTGTGTGTGTGTGCGTGAGTGTGTGTGTGTGTGTGAGAGCGCGTGAGTGAGTGTGTGTGTGTGTGTGTGTGTGTGCGTGAGTGTGTGTGTGTGTGTGAGAGCGCGTGAGTGAGTGTGTGTGTGTGTGTGTGTGTGTGCGTGAGTGTGTGTGTGTGTGTGAGAGCGCGTGAGTGAGTGTGTGTGTGTGTGTGTGTGTGTGTGTGGGAGAGAGCGTGAGTGAGTGTGTGTGTGTGTGTGTGTGTGTGTGTGCTCGTAACACTGTCGATCAGCATTACATCGCCATCCTCGGGCTGAACAACGCAACAACACCAGGCCGCTGCCAACAGTGTGTCTCCATGTGTTCAACATTTACAGTCATCATAATTATATTCATTATATGGCCCAGAATCTACCACACCTACATTTACGGTCAGGAGCCACTACTGGAAACAATATGAACGGACTAATCCAGAGCTAACTAGTCTCCCACAATCCTACACAAAATGTGAGCTAATCCACAGAGGAACGAACGGCTTAAAGGGAAAAATGGTTCAGCAGAAACGCAGAATGGAAAAAACTCCAATGTCTCCAGTTCAAAAGTTAAGACATTTAAAGGGGTGGGTGACTGCTTTTTTTCTAGGCTTGGTTGTGTTTATGGGGTGCAGTCTAACATGTGTTTATGCTTTGTTTTTAAAAAAACACATTATTTTTCACATAATTTACCTTTATTCCACACCGATCTGTTCCCTTCTCTGACAAACGACTCGATTATTTCGAGAAATACGCAATGGGCTGAGATTGGTCAGCTGGCTCAGTGTGTTGTGATTGGCTAAACCACCCCTCAAGCTCAGAATGTGCTTCGGTTGTATTGTAAACAATGACGTCCTCTATATTGCTTATCAATTTGAGCCCGATTGAGACGCAGAGAATATTAATGAAGAGGATTGAGCAGAATCTGTACAAGCACGGCTCTTAATGGTATGTTTGTTTGTTGTTGTCTCATACTTTTAGATACGCTGGTGTTTGTAAATGCTACTGCTTCTGTTAGTTTTTAATATACAGTTTTATTCTGATTAAAGCTTTAATACAGCACAGCAACCGTATGCACGTCCATGTACAACACTTCTCATAGCTATGTGAAAATAAGTGTATAACTGGAACGGTTTGTTGGAGCTAGGGATGCAGCGATTAACCGGTTTCTCAATTAACCGCGCTTTAAAATGTCACGGTTAATTAATCGTAAAGCCTCCGCTACACCAAGTGTTTCTGTTGCACAGAACGGAACAGTTGCAACGTGCGCAAAACGAAAACAAAGTTACACTAGTGGTGCGCCAACTTAAAATGCTGTGCTTATCAGAGACACGGAGGCTACTACACACACTAGATGAACTATGACAGAGGAACCAAACAGCGATCCTTTATTTCCACCAGAGAAATGCCTGAAGACGATAGTGAGAGACTATTTTAGGTACACCAAGAATGACCAGGGTGTCATTTATATATTGGTGTAAAAAACTGCTGCTAAAGAGCGAATACATAAGGGATAATGCACGGCTAGCTGTACATTGAATGATCTTAATGCACGACGTGAAGGCAAGAACCACCTGACGTGAAGCTACGGCTCGTTAACTCAGCATTCTGCCCGCTTCAGATCAGACAGATTAAATAGTGTGGTAAGATCACATTTATTTGAATAATTAATTATAACATTTAGCTACTTCAATGAATTATTCGATCGAGAGAGAGGGAGGGAGATCGAAGAGTGTGTGTGTGCGCCGCGCGGCCGCAGCGCTCCCCGTCCTCGATCAGACAGCAGCTCTGGCCGAAGAAGGGCGGCGCGGGCGGCGCGTCGTGGCTGTCCTCCTCCGTGCTGAACCCGTTCATGACCGGCACGTCCAGGAGAGGCGGTCGAGCCGAACGCAGCTGAAAGCGTTCCGAAGAGCCGAGCGCGCGCCGCGGATGAACGGACGGCTCGCCGAGAGAAGCGTCCAGAACGAGAATCTCCGGTTCGCTGAAGACGTCACTGGAGCAGCCGAACTGTCAGAACCGACCGTGTCCGCGCCGAAACTGCAGATTTGACGCGCTATAAACTACGAGGCCATTACAACAACATACACACAATGAAACAAGTCTTGCCAGAAACCGGAAGTTGTAGCTCTGAAAGACCATTGGTTGGTTTCCGAACAAGGCGGGCCTCCGAGGCTGCGTCTTCGATTTCTGTTGGTCAGCGCGCGCGTCAATCAAACGCCACTTCCTGACTGTCGATGTCATGCAACGGCTCACCGGAGCACACACACACTCACATAAGTGTATATATACACACACACACACACACACACACACACACCTTCACGAGACTTCAGCTACTCAATCTCATGTTCAGTTTATCGATGCGAAGATTGCGTGTAAAACACAAAGCGTTGTTTATTATAATGATAACGGTTCTTTACAGAGTCCCGCATCTAAAGCTGGGCTTCTGATACAGCCGCTGCTCCGGAGCACATGCAGCGAAATAAAGCCGTTTTGAAAGCGAGGAGAAAGTGCTTTCGTCTGTTGTGCTGCTGGAGCAAAAACACTCCAGAAGTGGGAGAAATGAGTTATTTGCAGTGATGTTGAGCTGTTGAGAACTCGTGGCTGATGAGTCTTTATTTAACACGAGTCTAGATGCCGCAGTAAAGATAGTCTGCGGACTGATGTTCAGATTTCTTTTGGCTATAAATACGCAGCGAGCTGTCATCGGGGGTTTCGTAGCGACTCTTAGCTGTGTAATGGCTATCGCTGTGAAAGCTGGCCGCTGAGAGGAATGAGACGGTGTCGTCTCCAGCTTCAGCTCTGCATTTCTTCAGTAACCCTCGCTGAGGCCTCTATAAGGAACGTGAATGTTTAACGTCTTATTACCAATAAACACGCAGACTGCTGGAAGACAAAAGCGCTGTTTTATCGCGTGGCAGTGTTTATCTTTGCTCAGACAGCGTCACCTGAATGCACACATCGTGGAGAATGATATTCGGTATTATTTGACTGTCTGTGACAGCTCGCTGCGTATTTATAGCCAGAAGAAATCTGAATATCACACCGCAGACTATCTTTACTGCGGTGTCTGAGTTCACATGCCCTGCACACGAGCAGCTGCTGCAGACCTGAACGAGCATGCACACCAAACTAATGCATGCACACCAACTAATGCATGACTGCAGGACTTCAGAAAACACTGTTCCAGGAAAAACATGCGACTACTTCACTGCAGAACATTTTCCTAAAGAGGCTATGAAAACTCATTTGAATTCAGGCAAATTATGCAAGTAAATACAAACTATTCCAAATAAGACCAGGACAGTTTTACAGTAGTATTTGTACTAAAAGAGAAAAAGATTTAATGGCTTTTCTATGACGGCATAATTTTGCAAGAATTCAGACTTGAAATGACAAAACATTATTGATACAAATGAACAGAAAAATAACAGAACTGAACCCACTACACATTTCTCTGTGCATGAATACTAATAATAATTTATGATGAGCAGTTTAAATGGTGGCAGAACCGTTTTAATGCATCAGTGACAAACCTGTGTAAAATTACTACTGTTCCCAAGATTCAACCCCATATCATCATATTCCACACACACGTCTGGAAACCCATCAAGGCAGGAGTTTTACACAATAACAAACCAACAGCTGGTTCTTAAACATTTCAGTTCAAAAGCTCCAGTATTAAACTCAGTTATTAAGCTCAGTATTAAACTGTAATTATTCAGATGTGCGTCTGACACACTGGTCCACCAGACACAATAGCAATAATTCATTATGAAACCCAGGGCTCTCTTTAGAATCGACAGAAATTACAAACTCGTTAATACTCGAAAACAGGCTCTGGACAAAGAACCGTCTGAAAGTGCTGGACAGATCAACTTTAAAACAGCTTCGGATCAAAGAAACATTTCAAAGTGCTCGGCAGATAATCTGTAAAAATATTTAATGGTAAAAACGGGTCAAACGCTCAACACTGAATGTAGAGAACTAGACTACAGTGTGCTGTGCGTCACACCAGCATCTTTCAGCAAGGCACGTCGACTGGATTCAAGTTTCACATCGTGTTGCTCATGTGCATTACAAACAGCATCATGCAGGATCCGTCTTTGGGTGCAAGCAGTTACTGAGAACCAGTGGATCTCAGCTGGTTATATCAGAGACAGACGGGGGAGAAACAAACAGCAGAAAATGCAGCTGACCAAATAATCTAGTAAAATATAGTCCGGTCGTTCCACAGTCTTCTGCTGTGCAGCAGTAATTTTAACTGCATTGTTGTTTACGGTACAAAATCATGGAAACAGGACTGACTATTTGAGATTTCCCCGATGGACAAACCTGACAAAATATAACCGCTTCTGAATGATGAAACCGTACATGATTTTAGCTAACAGGGTCGACACATAACCGCCTTGAAGCCTTTGTAGTAAAACATTATGTCCTTTAAAATGAAAAAAAAAAACAAATAGAATACGTCTATATTTGTTAACACAACAAAGAGAAGCTGGATAATAAAATCACGTTTTAAGCACAGTGCTCAGTAAAGGCTGCTGTCGGTGTTTCATCGTTCACGATGAGCCCAGTGTTTCTGGGGAATGACTCAGAACAGTCAAATAAATAAACCTCTCAATCTTTACAAAGGACAGCATCAGATTCGCATTTCTGAAGGACAAACTGTGACGTGTTTGCAAGGCAGCCCACAGTCTGAGGCTCTGACTCTGTGTAAAGACTCTTCTGTTAACCGCACACAAGAATCAGAGACGGGAGGATGATGACTGAACAGAAGCACAATCCAATCACTCAGTATGCAAATGAGTGACGACATCACTGTCTTTGAGACGCTCCTCAGACACACCGAAGCAGACGAAGAGCATCAGTCAAACGCTGCCCTGCAAACACTCTTACGGATCATTTTCAGGTCAATGGGGTGAAAGTCAGCAGAAGTGATGAAGATGATGATGATGGGAGTGTGGAGAGAAGCACAGAGCTTCAGCTTTCCCAGCGGTTTGGAGTCAGACAATCAGAACAGAGTTTCATCGGTTCAGTAAAGGCACAGGAACGTTTCTCTTCGGAGAGCAGCGGCACATCGTGATCACAAAGCTCTCGCCGGCATCAGCTGCCCGGTGGATTCTCATGTTCATATTGGCAGCATTACTCGTTGTGATTGCTGTTGAAGGAGTCTAAGACCGTGGCGTTGGTGTTCTGGAAGAGCCACCGCTGGCTGAGAGACGAGGGATCGCAGGAGTTCATGAAGATCCGCTTCTGTGCAGCATCAGAGTCAACGCAGCTGTTACTGATGGGGTGATAGAGGCTCTTATCCTGCCACACACACACACACACACACACACAGAGAGAGAGAGAGATAGATACACACACACACACACAGAGAGAGAGATAAATAGACACACACACATAAGCCTACTGCTATGTAATCAGTTATGACAAAACCAAATTCTTGTTTAGGTGTCTGATGAAGTTTTAGTGCGATGGATGAGATGAGGCAGATATATGACATGCTGCATGAGCCATCTGGGAGCCCAGCGTGTTGCTGAACACCACGACGGAAGAAGAAAAGAGACAAATACAAAAGAGTGGCTGCTTTTCAAGCGTACAGGAACATTCATCTAGAATATTAATCCTGCCAACACCACAAAGGTTATTACTAAGTATCGCTGACTGATGTGGCACCCATATATTGACCAATGATGCATGATGTGCTGCTATTATGAAGGTGAAATGTTGAATGAGGATTTTCATCTGTTGTCCATCATTTACATAAGACTGCACATGTCAAAGATAAAAGAAGGACACTCATTTAGCCAACCATAATTCAGCTCTTCCTGAGGAGACACGACTAAACTGCAGTAGGTGGATTGTGATAGATCTCTTAATTAAATGATTCCCTTCTGGAAACACCTGACATCTTAGCACCCTCAAAGTCATCAGGCAACCCTAATGAACAATATGAGGGCACGCGCTTGAGGTTACACACACACACACAGAGAGAGAGAGATAGACACACACACACACACACACAGAGAGAGAGACACACACACACACATCAGTATGCCAGTTTACAGCTGAAAATGACAACAATCAGGAACAGTTTTATTCACATGTAAAATGGTTCATATGCAGCGTCTGTGGGAGTGACGGTAAATCTGGCATCGTTTTCTCTTCTGACTGCCGTTATCAATCTCTCTCTATTTTTTCCTCATTTTGAAAGTCGTAAAAACACTATCGTGGAGTTTTTCTCTTGCTAAATATATTTGATGTTGTCTGCCGTTCACTCAACTAGGACGACTTTCACTTCTGTGAAAAAGGTCCATCATCAAAAAGAAAAATGTCTTTCTCAGTGCAGTGTCTTTCTCGGGACTTGTTTCAGAGCATCGGTTGTTGATTGGATGTTGAGATGTGGGCGTGGCTGGAGGGGAAGTGTGACAGGAAGTTCAAAATAAACTTTGTTCTGAATGCTAAACTCACCTGACAGTAGAGAAGGTCAAATGAAGCATTAACTCTGACTAATGTTTCTAATGGCTGACGGAGAACGAGCTCCCTGTACAGAGTGACGTGTCTGCACAGATGTGGAGATGCTGATGTACCTTCCTGTAGGCCCACAGCTGGTTCCCCTTCATCCCGTGGCAGTCGTAGAGCGTCACGGGGCTGTTGTGTGACACGGCGTCGAAGCAGACCTTCTTAGTGTGCAGCGGGTCTCCCACCCGTACGTCTTCTCTCCATCCGAACGTAAAGACCTGCACAACATACATACAGACTCTTACGGTTATTGCATTAATGCATTCAGCAACATTGCATCCTCGTACATTCATAGCACATTTGTCAAACTGAAATCAGCTCATCCAAATAATGCACTGAGAAAGACAGAATCTGCCTTTAGCTTCAGAGAAGCACATTCTTCAGTGCATGGATTCCCTGGGAACGGATCTGAGTCTCTCACCTGACCGTGACTCCAGGTCGGCTCGCCTCGTCCCTTCAGACACTTCTCCAGACGGATCGGGGAGCCCGAGGAGAAGTGTTTGCTCTCCATGCAGAGACCGGAGCCGACGTTACGCAGCTGAAGACAAGCACACATCATTGCAAGGATCAATACACACTTCTGACTTGCCCAGAGCGACTTATACTCAGCTTTGTCCCAGAAAATATGCTTTATGTAATGTTATGTATGTAATTAATCTTAAACCAGCCTAAACTGGTTTGCTGGGCTTAACAGGTCTCTCAGCCTGGTTAGGCTGGTTTAAAAGGGTTTTGGGCCATCCAGCTAAACACAGACTATCTGAAACCAGATTAAATCACCTGGCACCTCAGACTGGTTTCAGCAGGAAAATCCTAAACTATCTTTGAAACGTGTTTAATTATTGATTAGTGAGGCTATATGGGTGGTTCTGGGTGAGATGTGAGCTCCTCAGCACGTGTTTTGGGCCGTTAGCACGCACCTCTCCCCACGCAGCGGCCGGAGGCTCCACCGGAGGATAGTGTTTGGGCAGATCCCAGGCCACCTCCGTCATGAACCAGCGGAAACTCCTGCAGCTCAGCCGGCTCCTCAGCTGCTTCTGCGCGGACACGTCTCCGGCAGACAGGTGTCGGTACTCCGGCCTCCGCTGGTAGATATACTCTGCATACTCGTCCATCCACACCTCGGCCACACGCTTCAGATTCTGCAACACAGCGGTGAATCACACATATACACGTCCCTGCGTGTTACTGAACACATGCACGGTGCTTTGGTTTCATTTTATACTGATGTTTCTACTGTTTAATGCCGGCTCACTGAGGACTGTTTCTCAACCGTAAAGTAAGCCTGCATATCCAGACGGCCTTCATTATTTTGAAGGATGCATAGAATCACCCACAATCCTTTGCACACATTTCAATTCAGAAAATGAATCGGCGCTGACCTCTCCTACTTCATTATGAACTTCAAAAGAGAGAAACGATTTCGGAGATGAGGGCATTATGTTTTGTTGTGAATTAACCACATGATGCTGAACTATTCATAATGGACACCACTGGGAGACGCAGACGGATGTCATTCACTGTACTGAATGAATGAATGAATGATGCATTTATATAGCGCTTTATTGTGTATTGTTGTACACCCAAAGCACTTTACAATCATGTGGGGGGGTCTCTCCTCAACCACCACCAGTGTGCAGCATCCACTTTGGATGATGCGACGGCAGCCACAGGACAACAGTGCCAGTGCGCTCACCACACACCAGCTACAGGTGGAGAGGAGAGAGAGTCATAGAGCCAATCAAGTGGTTGGGGGATTATTGGGAGGCCATGATTGACAAGGGCCAGGGGGGCAATTTGGCCAGGACACCGGGGTTACACGAGAAGTGCCATGGCATTTTTAATGACCACAGAGAGTGAGGACCTCGGTTTAACGTCTCATCCGAAAGACGCATCAATAGAAAGTCAGTCTTAATATAAAGTATTTACTAGAGCGTCTCACTCTTGTGTTTAACGCTGAGGACGCAAGCAGTCTTCCGTCTGAGCAACACCCGAGATCTTCACTGCTTTAACTGCAGAGATGTAGTAAATCTGATCTGCTTGGTCTCAGAATGATCCGGATCTGGATGTGTTTGTCGGATCTGATGCTCAAACTCACCCTGGCGAGACTCACTCCACCCGGCACTTTATAGGGAACGTATTTTCTGTAGATGTGACCCACGCGTGAGCAGGGAATGTCCTCCATATGGCCGCCACACATCCACACCTCAGAGAAGATGAAAACAGTCTTTCAAATGAATGGAAACACACGCCGACAGTGACACAAGTACTACAGCACTGCAGACGGCAAACACAGACACTAAACTCACTCTGAAGCCTGCTTACATTCACAGCGTGTTCTCCTGAAGACACTAGGGGGCGCTGTATCTGACTTTACTGTGAATGATAGGAGAATATACTGATCTAAAACAACACAGAAATATAATACACGCAGCTCTGGTTATATTCTCAGCCTCAGATGTGGGATGTTTTTGACTATTGTTATTCGTTATCACAGCAACCGCTTGTGTGTGCGAGATTAACGTGCGTTTAATGAATGAAAAGTGGCTGAAACACGTGAGCGCAAAATAACAGGAAAGGCTTGATGTGTACCAGTGACTGTACATTAATTAAAGCTATTCTATTCACTAGGATAATGACATAGCAACTGTTGCTGTCGATCAAGTTTCATTCATAATATTTCCTCCTTAAAGGGTCATATGATGCTGCTAAAAAGAACATTATTTGGTGTATTTGGTGTTATGAAATGTGTTTATGCGGTTTAAGGTTAAAAAAACACATTATTTTCCACATACTGTACATTATTGTTTCTCCTCTATGCCCCGCCTTTCTGAAACGTGTCGATTTGTACAAAACTCATCGTTCTGAAAAGCGAGGTGTGCTGTGATTGGCCAGCTATCCAGTGCGTTGTGATTGGC
>NW_015506637.1:96878-103308 GCF_001515645.1 Sinocyclocheilus grahami | reverse complement strand
CTTTACAATCATGTGGGGGGGTCTCTCCTCAACCACCACCAGTGTGCAGCATCCACTTTGGATGATGCGACGGCAGCCACAGGACAACAGTGCCAGTGCGCTCACCACACACCAGCTACAGGTGGAGAGGAGAGAGAGTCATAGAGCCAATCAAGTGGTTGGGGGATTATTGGGAGGCCATGATTGACAAGGGCCAGGGGGGCAATTTGGCCAGGACACCGGGGTTACACGAGAAGTGCCATGGCATTTTTAATGACCACAGAGAGTGAGGACCTCGGTTTAACGTCTCATCCGAAAGACGCATCAATAGAAAGTCAGTCTTAATATAAAGTATTTACTAGAGCGTCTCACTCTTGTGTTTAACGCTGAGGACGCAAGCAGTCTTCCGTCTGAGCAACACCCGAGATCTTCACTGCTTTAACTGCAGAGATGTAGTAAATCTGATCTGCTTGGTCTCAGAATGATCCGGATCTGGATGTGTTTGTCGGATCTGATGCTCAAACTCACCCTGGCGAGACTCACTCCACCCGGCACTTTATAGGGAACGTATTTTCTGTAGATGTGACCCACGCGTGAGCAGGGAATGTCCTCCATATGGCCGCCACACATCCACACCTCAGAGAAGATGAAAACAGTCTTTCAAATGAATGGAAACACACGCCGACAGTGACACAAGTACTACAGCACTGCAGACGGCAAACACAGACACTAAACTCACTCTGAAGCCTGCTTACATTCACAGCGTGTTCTCCTGAAGACACTAGGGGGCGCTGTATCTGACTTTACTGTGAATGATAGGAGAATATACTGATCTAAAACAACACAGAAATATAATACACGCAGCTCTGGTTATATTCTCAGCCTCAGATGTGGGATGTTTTTGACTATTGTTATTCGTTATCACAGCAACCGCTTGTGTGTGTGAGATTAACGTGCGTTAAATGAATGAAAAGTGGCTGAAACACGTGAGAGCGCAAAATAACAGGAAAGGCTTGATGTGTACCAGTGACTGTACATTAATTAAAGCTATTCTATTCACTAGGATAATGACATAGCAACTGTTGCTGTCGATCAAGTTTCATTCATAATATTTCCTCCTTAAAGGGTCATATGATGCTGCTAAAAAGAACATTATTTGGTGTATTTGGTGTTATGAAATGTGTTTATGCGGTTTAAGGTTAAAAAAACACATTATTTTCCACATACTGTACATTATTGTTTCTCCTCTATGCCCCGCCTTTCTGAAACGTGTCGATTTGTACAAAACTCATCGTTCTGAAAAGCGAGGTGTGCTGTGATTGGCCAGCTATCCAGTGCGTTGTGATTGGCCGAATACCTCAAGCGTGTGACGGAAATGTTACGCCCCTCACCATACTGTGATGATGCCCTGTCCGGCCGCCAAACAAAGTAGTTTCGCTTTCACAACGAAACACACAGCGGCCTAGCGTGAGCGGAAGCCGCGGCTTAGCGTGTGCTGAGGCCGGGCTAGAGTGAGCTGAGGTGGCGGAGTCGAGAACGGGGCATCCGGCGGATCCGATGAATGAGCGGCAACCACATGTGACGACCCCGGGCTGGACTCCACTTCGTCCAAGGTGAATGTTGATTTATTTCCTCAGCGACCAGCACGGATCAGCTCCAGGCATGACGAAGCAGATATCTTCCTCTTGTGGAAGACCAAACAAAGTAGTTTCGCTTTCACAACGAAACACACAGCGGCCTAGCGTGAGCGGAAGCCGCGGCTTAGCGTGTGCTGAGGCCGGGCTAGAGTGAGCTGAGGTGGCGGAGTCGAGAACGGGGCATCCGGCGGATCCGATGAATGAGCGGCAACCACATGTGACGACCCCGGGCTGGACTCCACTTCGTCCAAGGTGAATGTTGATTTATTTCCTCAGCGACCAGCACGGATCAGCTCCAGGCATGACGAAGCAGATATCTTCCTCTTGTGGAAGACCAAACAAAGTAGTTTCGCTTTCACAACGAAGCACACAGCGTCTTCACGACATGACGGCAGCAACAACAATACTACAGCGAGAATAAAAGTTACGCCTTCTTTCTTTGCGTGAACATTTGGGCGGTGTTATGCAAATCTTCCCACATAGTGATGTAGACATGTGGGGGCGTGTTAGAACGAGGCGTTTTAGGTAGGCGTGGCTGACTCTTAACTTTTATAAAGAGTATCTCTTTGGATTTGAGACTTTAGTCTTTGCAACTTTACAGATCTTCTTTATGCACCAAGAGCTTGTAACACTCCAAAGAGAAAGGAACACTTGAAATCGCATCATATGACCCCTTTAAAGGTGCTATAACCGTCACATCATATCGCTGTGATCTGATTGGCTGTCGACTGTAAGCAGGTGCATTAGGCCTGTGCCACAACGATTACCTTGAAGGAGATCTCGTACTGCTCTCCCCCCCAGATCTCCAGACCCGTGTCATATCCTCCCAGCTCCCAGAACCACTTCCTGTCCACAGCGAAGAGACCGCCTGCCATCACAGGAGACCTTACCGAGAAGAAAAAGAGACTAAACTAAAAACACAGTAAAACATAAGCACTGAAGCACTGAGCAGCACACAAAGAGATCACCGAAATACACCTTTAATGAGAATATTCAGACTGTTTCTGCTGCTCATGAGTGAATGAATTCAGTACTTTAATTCAATAAATTATTTATAATAAATGTAGTTAATTACGTTTTTATTTATCTATGTGTCACTTTCTGTCTTCTGTGGAGCACAAAAGAAGATATTTTGAAGAATGTTTTTTGTCCATACAATGAAAGTCATTGGGGTCAAAAAACACTGCAGGCCTGTTTACACTTGAGTTTTCACTGATTGAAAAAAAAGCAGGTGTAAATGCCCTCCAGCTTTCCAGACACAAACAGATCTGCTTGTTCAAGCCACAGAAGTATATTTCACGCCTCCCTAAAGAGTAACAAACAAATGTGTTTTACCGGCAGCCAGACGCCACAGCGCTACCGCAACACACAAACGGTGCGCCGCAGATGAGTGGATCTATAGATGATGCTATGACTGCTGTCATCTTCATTACATGCTATATTCTCCCACCTGACTCGCTTTGATGTATAAAATGCAGCGCTGATGACATAACATGTAACAAAACGTAACATCTGTTGCTGAGTTTGTGACGTGAACTCCACTGATTTAGCATATAGCATGGATATCGATGTCAATTAAACGTACTGGATAATGACACGACTGATCAAGATGCAGGAAGTGACCAAGTGTGAATATTCAAAACATCTTCCCTCCTGACTGTCAGAAATAAAATATTTTATGGAGAAATAAACAGCATGCAATATGTAACTCACACTCACACACTCTCACTCACGCACACACACTCTCACTCACGCACACACACACACACACTCTTACACACACACTCACACACACACTCTCACTCATGTGTGAGCGATTGATGCACAGTGATTCCTGCACCTGCTGAAGCTCAGGCTCTTCCACTGGGAAAACAGAGGAGCTATCAGACCAGCGGCCTGGACGAGAGCCAGCCAAGAGCCTGAACAACGCCGCCTTTCAACAACACCACGTACAGCCTTTCCCTATGAAGACGATCTCTTCCCATCATAACTGCTCGTGACAGCGGCCCCAGAAGAATATATATTATACTCATAATCCTCACGTTATTCCAAAACCATATGACTCTAATCAGGGAAAGCCTCTCACAGCACTGTACGTGTTTTGGCTATATAAACTACAGATAGGACTGCTGATGTCAAAAAGGCTGCAATGGTAAAGATGCTTTCTGAAGCGATGCATGCGATGTGGTCAATTGCACGTCTTGGTGAAAACGTTTGTCTTTGAGAGAAATTCCTGTCAACAGTCCATCATATGTGAAAATGCAGACTGATAGTCCTGGCACAGTAATAAAACAACCTGCTCAGACAAAAACTTCAAGCCTTTTTTTTGCTTTTACTTGTTGGGTTTCTTTGTTCCTCATTTTTAACTGAAATTTTTTTAAAGGGCGAGGTGTTCTGTTGCTGGATGTAATAATGAACATAGCAGTCGTCATTTATTCCCGACATCTGAGCCACTGAAGACACAGAGGATTAACGATACTTTCGTTTTTGAAAGTAATGCGTCGATCCCCGATCTGCCTAAATGCGTATAAGTTAGAGTGAATCATTCATGACCCAGCTTCGTCTACAGAAGAGATGAGTATAAAGGTTTCTTTATGAATCTTTGCAAATCGCCTTTCCTAATAACGTGCTAGTTAGCAAGTTCCGTGGCTAAAGTAAACAGTATCATGAGAACAACATGGACTTGAACGGCGTGCTGAAAACAGAGCTGATTTTGACAAAGTAAAAAGGTTTTTTACACTACCATTGAGAAATTTTAACCAACGTATGTTATAGACTTTTCATTAAGACCCTAAAGAATCATATAAACTTGTGGAAAAAGGGCATCCGATGACCCCTTTAAGCAATTTGAACTTTAATAAGAAGAATGTATTTATTTTAAATAGTGCCTTTCTACAAACTCAGGGTCGCTTTACAAGCATATAACAATAACATAATAATTTTTATATTTTCAAATAGTTAAATAATTTTAAATCATGTTCCAGTAGCCAGTGAGGGTTTGTCACTCAGAGCGCATTATATACACAGTGAGAAGAAGAAACTCCTCAAGTATCAGCAGCATGCAGCTTCCACCCAGATGAAGAACATCCACCAAACATACATCCGCCCAACACACATCTGCCCAACACACACCCGCCCATCGCACACCCGCCCATCACACATCTGCCCAACACACACCCATCGCACACCCGCCCATCGCACACCCGCCCATCGCACACCCGCCCATCACACACCCGCCTATCACTAGTGCGGTGTTCAAAATATCGATACGACGATGTATCGTCACAGAGATTTGACGATACGAGTATCGATACAGCTGGCCCTGTATCGATATTGTGGCACGTGTGCAGCAGTGGACCACGCTTAATTTGTTTAAAATCTTACAATGTTTAAAATGGAGTAGAAAAGTGCAAGGTTTCTAAAAAAGAATGAATAGAGCATATATAGGCTACAACTAGGTTTAATCTGGCCACAGAGGAACACATCGTCACAGAGATTTGACGATACGAGTATCGATACAGCTGGCCCTGTATCGATATTGTGGCACGTGTGCAGCAGTGGACCACGCTTAATTTGTTTAAAATCTTACAATGTTTAAAATGGAGTAGAAAAGTGCAAGGTTTCTAAAAAAGCATATATAGGCTACAACAAGGTTTAATCTGGCCGCAGAGGAACACATCTGGGTTGCCTGATATAAAGAGATGTAATCCCCGAAACAGAGCTTTACACTTGCGCAATACGGAAATATCTGCTACATGTGCTACTTATCTTTATCAACCTGGCAACCATGTGCACACTCTCTCTCTCTCCACTGAGGATAAACGCGCTTGCTTTCTGAAAACACTGGTTAGCTTGCAGTTTAGCGATCTCCACTTCAATATTTTATTCTCAGAAAAGTGTAATTCATCGATTGTTCATTTATGAGAGCGAGAGAGAGGCTGTGTATATATATTAGAATGAGTACATTACAACATAAATTTATTAGAACGAGTACATTATTATTTATGGGCTTAAAAACAAGATGCAAACAATCAGAATATTGTACCTGGTGGGGAGTGCACAATGTAAACATGAAACATATGCCATTACCTATATTGTACTGTGGTACAGTTATGGAGGCCCTTCATAATGCAGAGGTCAACTGCCTGCTCTGCCAGTAGTTAGAAATGGCACTATAGTAAGCAGTGTTTAATAAACAGCTGTTTTTCTAAATTCTGCTGAGGTGAAATTCAGCGCAGTCCTGTATCGTGGCCCCTGTATCGTATCGTGACTTTGCTGGTGATACACAGCCCTACCTATCACACATCTGCCCAACACAAATACACCCATCACACACCCGCCTAACACACATCTGCCCAACACAAATACACCCATCACACACCCGCCTAACACACACCCGCCCATCACACATCTGCCCAACACAAATACACCCATCACACACCCGCCTAACACACATCTGCCCAACACAAATACACCCATCACACACCCGCCTAACACACATCTGCCCAACACAAATACACCCATCACACACCCGCCTAACACACATCTGCCCAACACAAATACACCCATCACACACCCGCCTAACACACATCTGCCCAACACAAATACACCCATCACACACCCGCCTAACACACATCTGCCCAACACAAATACACCCATCACACACCCGCCTAACACACATCTGCCCAACACAAATACACCCATCACACACCCGCCTAACACACATCTGCCCAACACAAATACACCCATCACACACCCGCCTAACACACACCCGCCCATCACACACCCGCCCATCACACATCCGCCCAACACAA
>NW_015506637.1:95359-96383 GCF_001515645.1 Sinocyclocheilus grahami | reverse complement strand
AGAAGCTATTAAAATACTTTATTAAACAACACACATCCGCCCTTAAAAACATTAAACAACAATTAAGAGAGCTAAATTATGCTTTTCTTTAATTTTTATATTTAATGTCCAGGTCTATACTGATAATTCTATTTGACAGAAGAATCATAAATAAGAAAAGTGAACAAGTTTAATGCTCGTTTTATCTGAATATGAAGAATTCTGTATACTATGTCTGTGTGTTTTAATTTCCACGGCAGAATTACACCACAGAACTCTAATAATGTTTAAAGTCAATTTGTTATCGGTCTGTGAACTTTGCTCAAAAGAACCATATAATGACTGATCAGCCAATAACACGAGCGACGCGACAAAACTACAACGCGTTCCCGCAGAGCGTTCTGGTCGCGTCGCGTTCCTCATCTGCCGTTCAGGAGCAGCGTCAAGAACTCAAACACACTTCCAGCCACGCAACACTGCCACACAACAGCGAGTAGCGAGTTAGCTCTGCGATGCTGTAGAAACAGAGAGTCTGCGCGCTGTGTACCTGTGCGTGCGAGAGTCCGGCGGCGTCCGCGGAGCTGTCCAGCATTCGCTCCAGAGACGCGGACCACAAGCCCACGTTCGGCAGCAGCAGAAAGGCCAGCAGCAGCAGCAGCGCGACCTGCAGCAGTCTCTTCTGCTTTCTCCGCATCTCGGAGTCTCTCTGCGGCGCGTCTGCTGTCGTCTTACACAAACCAACACAAACTCGAGCGAGCGTCTGGAAGTTGTCTCGCGCCGCGCCGCCTCCGGTCCGAGGGCAGAACTTCCGCTATCACGGGCTGAACCACTTCCTCCTCGACTGGGGGAGAGAGCTCAGGACGAGCTTCAGTTAATACGATTTTAAAAATACAATATACTCGGTTACTTCGTGAGAATCCTAGTAAATATGTACTAAAATAGATTCCATGTAAAACTGATGATTAACGATTCGCCGTGCTATACTTTACCGGGCTCCGTTTGAGCAGCTGGGCTCCTGTTGCTGCGTCAGAACGGAACGGAACGG
>NW_015506637.1:75828-94123 GCF_001515645.1 Sinocyclocheilus grahami | reverse complement strand
AAACTACTTTGTTTGGTCTTCCAAAAGAGGACACGACTAGAAATGTATAACATATTTAAAATATATTATTTAAATAAGAGAGTGGCAAGCAGTTTTTGAGATTTCAGAATTTCCTTATTCAGTTTAATTTCCTAGTTCAGGTAAACAGGACTTGGATGGCTGAGCTGAACACAGAACACACACCTTGATCATCTCGTCCACATTCTCATGGGACAGATCAATAAAAGCCTCGGACCAGGGTACCCAGTCAAGTGGTTAACTAGTTTCTTTAACAAGTCTTTTATTTTAATTGATTTAAAAATCAATTGAATAGTCAAGTCAATAGTATGGGGTTTACTCATAGCTTCTGCTTTATGATGTTGTTCTGAAGAGAAGACAACATTTGTGAATCCCCTGTAAACAGTTTAGGACTGGGAATGAATGGGATTTTCCCGTCACACCGACAAATGTTATCAAAGAAAAAAAATCATTATGACAGACATAATCACAGTTATAAACGGAAACTGTAGCTGTAGGACACTAACCGCTCGTATTTAAAGAAGGTTCTGAATATGAACAAACTTTGGTTTCCAGTACAGAACTTATGCGACTGTCACGTATTAAATGTACGATTCGAGCATGGAGAGCAGTAGCAGAGATTTTATTCTGGGGAGATACATATATATATATATATCTCTCTCTCTTTTAAAGAAGCCTCACCACAGAGTCACCTGAACAAATCTGACTGCTTGTTCAGCTGCACAGAAGAGCAGGCCAGATCCCTGCCATCTGGTGACCAGACAAGTGTTTGATTTCATTTTGTTGTTGTTGTTGTTTTTTGGGATGTGGTTGATTGTCCTATGATGCTTTCATTCTGCTGATTAGTCAACTCATTCTGTTGTCTAGTTTTGTTCCTGCTCATGATGATAATGCTTTATGTAAAGTGGTTTACCTGTACATACAACTGTCGATTGTTATATTTTTATTCCTTATTTACTTGTTCTATTTTTTATTTATTTTTTATTATCTGTGTTTTTTGTTCTGTCACTGTCATTCTGTTTCACTGTGGAAGCTTCTGTCACGAAATAGCAAACCGTTTGAACGGTCAGATCAATATACTCAATTGTGTCATATTTCTCTGATTTGAACGAGGCGGCTTCACATATAGACCAATAGAATTACAAAGAATTTTTCTTTATTTTTACATATTTTGCACACACTCATCACTATTTTTGTGTATATGCAGAGATGTACATGCGCATAAAAGACTTTATTATCAGGAAAAAATGCAAGTGAACAGATTCAGTAACCAAAACACAAACAACAAACTGTTGGTCAAAACCGTGGAAAAAAAAAAACTCTTGCTTTTTTTTCTTCAAATTTAAATATAATGCAAAATGTGTAAGGCTCACACGTTCTGACTGTCTAATAGCTGTTTGACTGAGAGACTCTGAAGACGTCGTACTGATGTGAAGACAGACGTTGGGCATTGCACTTCAGTCTGACCGAAATTAGGAGGAATGTACACTTGTGTTGATCTGTAAGCATAAAGAGCATCCAAATGGAGAATAACCTCTGATAGCAATAGCAATAAATAAACGAGTAACGGAACAACCCTGATCGTTAAATTAAGTCAACAACTTTCTAGCTAACGGACAAAAACACAATAGAGGCCGAACAGGCAGACTGAAAGGGGGCAGGTGAAATACATCATGTTTTAAAGCCATAAAACGAAAGCTAAAGTAACCGAGAATAAATGAACATCTCTGCAGATTCGTCCCCATTCATAACCCCTCATGAAATACAAAGATAAAGTTCTGATATCATTCAAGAGCAGATTCAAATCTTATTGGTTTCTCTACACTTCAAACCGTTGCTTAAATAGTTTCACATCTAGATTTCTTCAACAAGTACGCTACTATTGAAATACTTTGGGACGGAAAGGAACTGAAAAGCTAGTTGGTCCATCGAGTCGGCCCAAGACTGTACGACGTGCTCGCACACATCTGAAGACCTTTACTACATAGACTAGCATCCTATAGTGAATGTTGTGCAGGAGGTTTGTATGCAAAATGTCTCAAGGGCCTGGGAATGTCAATGCTGGAACGCCGGCACACAGCATGCATGGCTTTTAGCTGGAAATGTGCTGGCTTTGCCAATCGAATTCCCTTCAGACCGCTAAAGGAAAGGTGAACGGACACGGGTGACCTTTGCCCTCCTCTGCCCACCGGAGAACGAATGAAGCATGCATGCTAGCTGGAACCGCTTCTGCTTTTGGAGGACGACTCGATTTGGTTGCAGCTCTGCCACATTTCTAAAGGCACACCAACTGTTGACATTCACAGCCAAAGGGGGAATTACTCGTTTAATACTCTTACAGCGAGTAAAGCTCATGCTCGGCCTCGGCGCCCGTGGCTCGTTCGGAGCATTTAGTGCCAGCTAGTTTTCAACGAAGAACAAATAGTGAAGGAATGATGGGCTGTCCTCATCTGCTGAAGACGAGCGGTCACATGGAGATGTTGCTGTACAGCTGCTCGATTTCCCTCCCGAAATACTCCTTCAGCTCCGGTCTCTTGGCTTTTAAAGTGGGGGTCAGCAATCCGTTTTGTATGGAGAACATTTCTTTATGGATGTGGATGTCTTTAACCTGTCAGGAGTCAAAGAAATCATTGTGGATTATTAAATCAAGCAGGACTCTACATGCACACTGTGTTGATGGTTCCATCAAGAACCTTTAACATCCACGGAAAATGGTTCTTTAGATTATTTAAATCCTCACAGTAAGAAAAAAGTAGTTATTTTAAGAATTGTTCCCTAAGAGTTTTTGGGGAACCAAATATTCTTCTGTGGCACTGCTGTGAAAAACAACTTTTTTTAAGAGTGTAAGCATGTCATTGTTGACTGTTTTAAATGTGAAGCATAATGTTCTGTGCAACTTCTGGCACCGAACTGCAATCTGCTTGTTTTGGGCCATAATAACTACACTGGATCGAGCATAATATAATAATAACAACAGTGAACACAGACACCAGTTTCAGTTACATTTAATTTATTTTAAATGATTTTTGCTGCGTACTTAATAATATTTCGGGGACAAATTTGTGATTTAAACCAGACAAAATCTCCCAAAACTTCCTTTTGGGGGACATCTTTGTTTGTATGGTATAAAGTAAATCAAGTTTTTAAAAGTTTTACAAATGCAGAAAGTTTTATGTTTGGGTAAGTGTGTGGTTTAGGGTTACATTATAATATTTATAGCTCTGTATAAAAACAATGGAAGTCCAGGAATTTGATGCAATGTCCCAATTTAGACGAGTACATGTGTGTGTTTATATGACTTTTGCCCAATTATTGATGTCGTTACACCTCTGTCTTGCCGTTGCATTGCTGATCACGGTTTTGAGAATCAATAAATTTGCTCTTTCCATTGAACACAAGAATGCGCAGTAATCTCAGATGATTTAATCAAATTATCATCATATGAAATGCTTTTGAAGAACCACATCAGCCAGAGAGGAATGATCACGATCAGAAGATGTGGCGCGTCACAGCATCTCAGATGTTTTATAAAGAACAGGCCTCTGGTTGGAAGCACTCATTAGTCTGCTGCAGCAATGACACACTTCATCTTAAACTCAAAAGGAAATCTAATTTAGCAATAGTGTGGAAATACAACATGTTATTTCCACACCAAAGAGTGTTTAGTCAACAGTAACCGCACTGTCGTGTCGATGGCCTGTGTTGCAAACGCACCTGTTCGAATGAATGGAGGCCACTAGCTTTTCCCAAGCGCACCATGTCATCCAGAACGGCTTTCTTAAGCTCCTTCAGACGTGAAACAGAGACAGTGGTCAAAAAAAAAGAAAAGCAGCACATCTGTGCCACATGTGTTCAGGGTGAGCCTTACTTTATTTCCACACAGCTCGTCAAAGCATCCCTCGAAGCCTTTCTTCTGAGCCCACAAGGGTAAGACCTCCGGATCCAGGACGATGATTCCCACCAGACACGACTGCACACACAATCACTCAGGTGTTATGAACCAGCAGCGCTGCTAAATCGCGTGACACGCTAATAACGTGAGCCACTGACCTGCAGGCTGTCTCCGTGGATGTAGAGCTGAGACACGGGCTCGCTGCGGATGTAGATGCTCTCGATCTTCTCCGGGGAAATATATTCACCTTGAGCTAACTTGAAGATGTGCTTCTTCCTGTCGATGATCTTCAGTGTGCCGTTCTGATGGATAGATCATAACATCACAACATGTTGACACAGAGTACAGATATTTAGTGGCGTTCATCATCGTCTTCGTATAAAGGCTGACGTACCGGCAGCCACTTGCCAATGTCTCCGGTGTGAAGCCATCCGTCTGCATCCAGCGTCTCAGCCGTCCTCACGGGATCCTTCAGATAACCCTTGAAGACATTAGGGCCTTTCACACAGATCTGAGAAACAATACGGGAGATGTTTTATTTTAAATGTTATTAGTTTGTTTGGTGAACGAAATGTAGCACTGCATCAGTGTCTCAGCAATGGATGCTCTGCAGTGAATGGGTGCCGTCAGAATGAGAGTCCAAACAGCTGATAAAAACATCACAATAATCCACAAGTAATCCACAGCACTCCAGTCCATCAGTGAACATCTGGAGAAGACAAAAGCTGAAACTAATCCAGCATTAAGACGTTTTTAACGAAAATACCATAGAGTCCATAATCCATAATAACTCTTCCTCCAGTGAAAAAGTGCATCTCTTGGTGTCTCATATGTGTTTAGAGCTGTTTAAACGCTGCTTGATCTGTGCAGATTTCTCTCCTGATTCACACCAGAACACTTTTTCACTGGAGGAAGCGTTATTATGGATTATAGACTTGTATTTTAGTTAAAAGCGTCTTAATGCTGGATGTTTCAGCTTTTGTCTTCTCCAGATGTTAACTGATGGACTGGAGTGCTGTGGATTATTGTGATGTTTTTATCAGCTGTTTGGACTCTCATTCTGACGGCACCCATTCACTGCAGAGCATCCATTGCTGAGACACTGATGCAGTGCTACATTTCTACAAACCTGATGAAGAAACACACTCATCCTGATCTCAGATGATCTGAGGGTGAGCACATTTACAGCACATGTTCATGTTTAGCTGAACTGTTTCTTTCATACCACTGTGCATCTGTGAATCTGCTCTCAAACATTGTGCATCATGAAGAGCGATATTCAAATTAAAATGACTTGATTCTTGAGGTATTCCAGAACAGCATGTCATTTAAAAGAGAGAGAAACTGTTGTATCTCGCATATTCTGACAGGATCACCAGGAAATCACAATATTTATGGTTCAGAATTTCACTATATATGAAAATCTATATTTTTACCCTTTGAAATAGATTATTATGGACACTCACATGTATGCAGGGTTTATGAAATTACTACATCGTGCTTAGAACACGACATTTTAGAGTAATTTCGTTTTTAAAAAATGTACAAAATCAGCATGAATACTGAGAATACATTTCTGCAAATGTAAGCAGATTTCTACTTTTCTCTTTCCGTCGTGTGAAGTAGCTTTTGAGAGGATTTCTGTTTGCTCAGACAGTGTTAACTAACCTCTCCCTCTCCTTTAGCAGCAAAGTAGTTCTTCTCAGCCACATCCAGCAGTTTAATGAGATTACAGGGCAGCGGAGCGCCTACATGACCTGCAGAAACAAACCAGAGGAGAACGTGGACAAAACACCTGCATAACTTCATCACAGTTAGCTGATGATACGCTTTAGCTCTCATGTTCAGTTCTGTGTTCTCTTGTTAATCTGTTTCCTCGGCTGTTAATTAGCTCCCTGATTGCCCTGATCTCTTATTTAGATTTCATGTTATTCTCCAGCGTTTTCCTTCTTGTGGATTTATTATTAAAAGAAACTCTTTGTTGATTCTACTCCTTCGCCGTGTGCTTTCTATAGCAACACGTGACATTAGCACACTAGCACGTTTCAGCAGACTCTTTACAGCATGGATGAACACGGAGACAAACCTGTACAAACGTTTCAATACAGAAATGTAAAATGACTGTGTTTCTATATCACTACTGAAAACTCTTTACACGCTCTTCTGTTTTAAAATATAAAGCAATCCCCGAGCCAAAGAATGATATCATGTATGATCTGCTGTGTTTCATCTGTTCTCAACAGGCATAAATACAGTGTGTGTTACAGATGATTCAGGAGTACATGACTCACTACTGAGAGCAAAACTCAAATGAAGTGTTCTGTAGAAACCAGCCAGAAGAGGGAGAGCTTTCCGTACAGTTGTGTGTTTGCTGACACAATGGACACAGACTCTGAAGCATGTGTCTCACAATTACTTCATTCTGCTGCACAGTATTCAGCTGGACTGAATGCACACCGCGTCAGTCTGTGGAGGATATTATCTTGATTATTAAAGGCGTATTTCTGATCTGAGCTGAACTCAAACAAACCCTCAGATTGCAGCGATGAGTGCAGATTTGTCTTCCTTGTGGTTTTTGTTAAACCTCACCATACTCAAATCTGTTACATTAGTTCCTGGTTTCGTTTAAACCTTAAAATTGGATTTAATATGAATAAAACATATTTTGTTAGTCAGTGTTTAATTTAGATTACTTACTGTTAATAAAGGCAACGTCTAGACCTCAGTGTGTATTGTGATGGCCTTTTAAAATATGCATCATATTTTCTCTTGTACCAACAAAACAACATCAGAAAAAAAACCTGTTAAAAAAATTAATTTTTAGGCATGTAATTTATTAACATCTTAATTACCTGTTTTTGTTTTGTTTTTCCCAAGTTATAAATATTATGTATCACTGAACCAACCTATATAAATCAATTTATACCAACAAAACTATGTTCATCAGTTAAAAATAGCTCTTTGAGGTAGCAGTTGTAGGTTAATAATAATATTTATTTTCGTTTTTTTCTTTGAGGAGTGTTATTTGCTTTTAGACCAACTGAACAAAACAGAACCAAGCTGTGATTAGACCGATATATAAAATGTTGTTTAAATGCGCCGGAGGTCATGAAAGCTGTGCTGCATCTGGAGTCTCACCGGCCGTCCAGTCTCCAGGTGTGGTGTAGGTGCATCCAGCGGTGCACTCCGTCTGACCGTACGCCTCGTACACCTGCACACAGAGCAGCGGCCGCGTGAGGAAACACTAACGCTAAGCAGCAGCAGCTACAGCCGGCGGGTCTCACCTGACAGCCCAGCGCCGCTCTCAGGAAGTCCAGCACGGTCGCAGACGCGGGAGCCGCTCCGGTGATGATCATCCGTAACCTGCCCCCCAGACTGGCCTGTGAGGAGATCAGACGAGCGGTCACACATCAGCACGGCTGCGGCTTCATGTCTCACTGGAGCTGGGTCACGCACCTGGATCTTGTGGAAGAAGATCTTGTCCCAGATGCTGTCGCTGCGGATCACGCCGCGGCACACCTCCAGCCCTTTCCTCTGAGCCGCGAAGTTCAGCAGCCAGCGCTTGACCGAGGTGTTGGCCCGACTGAAGATCTGAGCGACAACAGAGACAGATGTGCTGGATGTAGTATGATGCACACACGTTTTGTAGCTGCACGAACAAATGTGAGGCTTTCATCTCAAGGTAAACCACCACTGCATCAGAGCTGCATCCGCCTCGTCCTCATACTGTGCTGAGTGTGACCTGGGACTCATCCATAGTCCTCTCTTCGAGCCGCTCCAGTCGGCCGACTTACAGCCCCTGTCGCTGTCTAATTCCCTACATTAGTGGAGAGGGTCTCATATTTGGCTCATGCTTTATAGGAGCTCTCATTACATGAACGCCATCTGTTCGTCCAGCTACACAAACATGAACAAATCAGGCTTCAGTATCAGAGTTAACAGGAGTTTCCCATGAGCACCCTTAACACAACGCTCACTCCCTTGTCTCAGGGAACCAAGGTTACTTTAGTAACCAGAGCATTTTCTACTATCCAAACTGTGTTTTCTATCCCCTTACACTAACCCGCCACCTAAACCTACCCCTCACACAAAACTACAGCCATTTTTAGATTCTAAAACCACACACAGTTTATTTTTTCTAAAGCCTTTTGGTTTACGGGGACACAGGAAGTGTAAACAGCATAAACCATGTTTACGTTGTAATACTCATGTCATTATACACATGTGTCCTCATAAACCATATATACCAGAACACACACACACTCTCTCTCTCTCTCACACACACACACTCACACTCACACACACACACACACACACACTCCCAGACACACACACTCACACACACTCACACTCATACACACACACAGACAAACACACACACTCAGTAATTTCAAGAGCCTCAAAATATGAAAATATTTATAATTTAACAAAACAAACAGCAAATATTAATAAACCATGAGTTGCTTATCAAAACCTCCTGAAAACACACTATGAAGGTCAGAGCTCTGCACATCTGCTGCAGGAAGACCACAATAAAAAACAGAAACTAAAAATAGTAACATGTAAATTAACTAGATTCAGTTTTTTAAAAATGCTTACACAGTTTTTGAAAACTCAGTTTCTCAAAACCACAAAACACACACACAACTCGCAAAACGCCACACATATCTTGCAAAAGCAAACACTTGATTCAAAACGGTTTTAACTCTTCTAAAAAATTTATTTTTGAGTAGTAACTCTACATACAAACTTAAAATAATTATCCACATGCACGCCAAACTACACACAGATGTGAGGAACGTAAAACACAACTCTCTCGTGTGTGTTCTGCTTGTTCATAGAGCACTCGCACACATACGCATATATACACATATACACTCTATATATGTACATGTATATATTATGTACGTACAACTGATGAATTGTGCACAGTTATGCAACTGAGCAACAGCAAGCAAGCAAATAACAACCTGAGTGACTGTGTGCATTGTTACTCTTTAGTAAATAATATCTTTGTGTGAATCAGTCAATGACTTTCATATGCAGACGCTCAGAAAGCGGTCAGGCTCTCACCTTGTCATACATGCGGTTCAGGAGTCGAGGCACCACTGGAAATATGGTGGGCCGGAGAGCCTTCATATCGTCCGGAAGCAGACGGATATCGCCTTGGAAAAAGCCAATCCTCCCGCCGTGGCAGATGACCACCGCCTAGAGTTCAGGAACAGCAGACTGTTAGTGATCAGAAATACTCAGAAATATTTGACTGTACTGACTGACAATATGAGACCAGAACAAGACTCAGACTGAACTGATCTGAATAATGACACTATTGTCTTCTGCAGAGCTGCTTTACAGCTGAAATAAAAAAGGCTCATAATGGATGATTTCTGCAACATTAATACATATTAAATATCAATATTTTCCTGTTTATTACTGTGAACCCATGCGCTCTAGGAACATTTTGCTAACATTCCTATTAAGTTATAAAAATGTTACTTCAGAATAATTTTTAAATGTTTTAAACTGCGAGTGTTAGAGGAACATTCCATTATATCACTTTGGAAATGTTATGAGAACGTTACATTTGAATGTTCTTTTGATGTTTAAATCACCAATTTCTTTATATTTTAAGAACGTTTCCTCTCAACATTACCAGAACATAAATCAAATATTTCCTCCCGCCGTGGCAGATGACCACCGCCTAGAGTTCAGGAACAGCAGACTGTTAGTGATCAGAAATACTCAGAAATATTTGACTGTACTGACTGACAATATGAGACCAGAACAAGACTCAGACTGAACTGATCTGAATAATGACACTATTGTCTTCTGCAGAGCTGCTTTACAGCTGAAATAAAAAAGGCTCATAATGGATGATTTCTGCAACATTAATACATATTAAATATCAATATTTTCCTGTTTATTACTGTGAACCCATGCGCTCTAGGAACATTTTGCTAACATTCCTATTAAGTTATAAAAATGTTACTTCAGAATAATTTTTAAATGTTTTAAACTGCGAGTGTTAGAGGAACATTCCATTATATCACTTTGGAAATGTTATGAGAACGTTACATTTGAATGTTCTTTTGATGTTTAAATCACCAATTTCTTTATATTTTAAGAACGTTTCCTCTCAACATTACCAGAACATAAATCAAATATTAATAATGCTGTCAGAATGTTCCATAAACATTATTTTAAGACTGTTAGCTGTGAAGCTGCTGTGAAAGAGTCTGGATTGTATAAAGCACTACAGAGAAATCCGTGACTTCACTATTCATAATACATGTGTGCGTGTTTCATAACAGAGCCGTTTTCATGTGAACAGAATCACAGAGTGATGATCGCGTCAATAGGCTGCTCTGTTTCAACTGCATTAAGGAAACAAACCGGTGGCTCCTTTAAGAGATAGAGATCAGCAGGTCATATAAGGACTGAAGCGTCTGAGAAAGAGGAAGTGCATGTTTCGATGTGCTCGTAGGAGTGGTTTCATGCCCTTGTTAGTGTGCACTGCTGACAGAGAGTCAAACTGTAACCTGATTCAGCAGAGCTAGAATTTGTGCTGGAGGGTGTGTGTGTGTGTGTGAGTGAGTGAGTGAGTGTGTGTGTGTGTGTGTGTGTGTGCGTGTGTGTGCATGTTTATGTGGCTTATGAGGACACAAATTTGTATAATAACATGGGTATGACATAGGTATTACAACGAGAAGGTAATTTAAGAGGACATTTTCAGTGTCCCCAAAATTCAAAAGGCTTATAAATAATTCAGAACGAGTTTTTTTGAAAATCTAAAAATGCAGAAAGTCTCCTGTGAGGGGTAGGTTTAGGGGTAGGGTTGGTGTAGGGCAATAGAATATACGGTTTGTACAGTATAAAAACCATTACGCCTATGCAGAGTCCCCATAAACCATAAAAACAAACCTGTGTGTGTGTGTGTGTGTGTGTGTGTTTGAGCTCTGAAGGAGCTGAGCTTCTGCATCAGAATATGTCACAGGAAACATGCAGACGTTTTCTCACATGCGTCTCACCTCAATCAGCCTCTCGAACATGTGAGCAAGAGGCAGGAAGGAAATGAGAACGTCATCTTTGTTCGGAAAGATCACCTTCTGCAGAGGCACAAATGGAAAATGCTGCAGTTAGTCCGATAAGTGCCAGTCAACACACTGCAGAGGGGATTCGAACACAAAACACTCACATCTGTGACTTTCAAGAAGCCGGCGAAGTCTGCGACAACGTTCCCGTGCGTCAGCATCACTCCCTTCGGATTTCCTGAAGGACAAACACACACGAGTCACGCCAGAGCGGCCCAGTATTGTGCAGACTAATAAAGAGGTGACGTCACAGTACTCTGCGTTAGATCACACTGCGTTATTCTCTTCACTAGCGCTCAGTGTCTTTACATCAGCTGCTGATTTGAGTGAATGCAAGAGGAGAACTAATGAAGTCACTCTCTAATAGATTTAAGCCACTTGGCCATAAAATCTTGCTCTATGGAAAAGGCATTACAGATATAACAGGCCCATACGGCAAAAATATATTTGCTAAGATATGGTAAACATATTTTCTACCAATATATGTTTTGGCTATTTGGTATTTTGGTATATTTTTTAAAATATATATTTGCCCTCAGTATATTTCACCTCACATTCCAAGCAAACCGTAATTTGTTGTCTACAACATGTGTGAACACTTTTGAATAAAAATCAGCAAGAACATACTTTAAAAAATTTAATATTACAATATATGTATACATACATATATACAAATATTAAAATGAATATAAAAATACATTAAAATAAAAAACAATATTATATTTTTTTCATTTCAAGCAGTCTCATTTCCCCCAGTTTAGAATTGACTGCAATCAAGATGTATTGTGGATGGAAATATATTACCCCTGAAATACATTCTGAAATGTATTTTGGTATATAAAGTTTAAAACTAAATATATATTTTAGGTTCAAAAATGTATTTCATGGAGCTTCAACATCTTCAACACGGCGTGCTTTGTGTTAAAAGTGTGGAACTACATTCAGACAGAAGTGAGAGATCAGTAATTCTTCCTCGGTCACTCCCTTCAGCTCTTCTGAAAATACTCTGAATTCTTAAGCGCTCTTGAGATAAACTCAAGGACAAGAAGGGAGGAAAGGAGCATCAGGACTCCTGAGAAGCGTGGGATCAAACGCATGAGAATGGACAGTTATACGTGTGATGATTATGAACTATCTGAGGAGTGTCACACACACACTCACACACGCACACACACACACGCACACACACACACATACATACAAACTCACACAGACACTCACACGCGCACACACAAACTCACACGCACACACACACACACACACACACACACACAACACAGAACTTCAGTCCACTCGTTGGGTTTCTCATAATCCCAGAAACCTGTGTAACGAAGCATTTAAAATCACACCAAATCTGATTTGTTGAAAGCAAATTTGGGCAAGGTTCAAGTATGTGGCGCTCCGAGCTTCTTTTGGTATTTACTTACAATGGCCTCCTGAACAGAGCTCAGAGAAACTCGTATGATAGCCAGGATTAAAGTATCACTCTCGCTGCTTCTGCACTTTGTAGATGAATGTGAAAAAGCGGTCCGGTTTACCTGAATCTAGCCAAAACTGTAAATCAGCCTGCATGAGCACAGATCACACTGACAATGTGAGAAACAGGACGCTTTTATAGTGCTGCTATTACTGTCACCCAATCTCGCATACACACACACACACACACACACACACACACAGACATTTCCAGCTGTGCAGGTGGTGTTTGTGTGTGTACAGCAGGTGATTTACTTCACACTCCCCTGAAGGAGCTGCTCATTTCTGACTTGTACTAAATTCCGTTTTACTTGACTGATATTGTGTGTTTGCATATAGGGTTATATATATATATATATACGTAGCATCTACCAGCAGGGGCTAACTGGACCATCAAATACCAGCTAACTATTTATGAACTACCTCTCATGAACCTCACATAAACTATAAAATAAAATTTAAATTTTTAATCCAATTTTGTCTAAAAAAAATCTCTTGATTTCTGAGAGTCTCATCAAATAATGAATCAAAGAGGAGATGTTAAAAGCTCAAGTTCATTCACTGCACTGGAAATGTAAAGTCGAGTCAGGCGCATTGCATTGTGGGAGATTCAGGATTCTGCTCTCATATTCCAAACAAACAGTGAACAAGGTTTTAAAAATGAGTTGAAATGACTTGTACATCCAATTCCATTATAATTTATATTTAAAGCAGCAAAATTTGTGGCAGCGTACAAACAACAAAACACTGATATGTGTTCCTGCTCGCATACATTCATATGAAAAAGCAAATTTATCTTTTCAAAGCAAAATATATATTCTAGCATCACATGCAGAACTGGGTTAAAGTTACTGTACCTTCAAAACATCAAAACATGCTAATGACATCTAAATGAACAGGTTTTATTCAAGTCAGAAATAACATTTAGCATCTGAATCAACCTAAAAACATTCATTTACACCAACAAAACTCCTTTATCTGGGTTAAATGGGCTCTTTCGGGGAATATTTGCAGGTTTGACAGTGTGGGCTAACCTGTGGTTCCGCTGGTGAAGCAGACGATGGACAGATCATCTGGACCGGGAGGCTGGAAGAACAGATGAGCATACGTCAGTCTCAGTCAACTATAGCAGCTCAGGGAACTTGACATTTACATTTCTGCATTTATCCTGAGAAAAACTGATCACTGGACAGCTGCTGACCAATCCTGCGCAGTCAATGAGTCACGTGACACAAGATTCTCGACAAATAACAGTGACAGTGAAAACGCATGCTTTTACACACTACACTGAAGAAACTAAACATATACTCAAACTGGTTTTATTCAAGTCAGAACCATTATTTAATAACTTCACTGACTCAACCAAAATACATTAATTTATACAAACAAAATGACTTTTTATGGGTTAAATCAGGTATAAATCGCAGGCTACCCCTTAATACAGCGTATGGTTTTACATAAGTCACATTATGTAGGATGTTTGCAGTCCCACATCTCTCAAACATATGTCAGCTATGACAAGCGCGGTGTGTTCTGTGATGAATAAGTGCTGGTGAAACACTCGTTGCACACTTACCACAGGTTTCCTGTAGTGCTCTCGACCCAGAGCCTAAAAACAACATCAAGACATCAACAAACAACTTCCTGAGACGTTAATCAAGCCATACACTAGGCCCACATGATTCATTCTGCATTCTCATGTCTTCTGCAGCGTGTTCGGTGTTCATGTCGCTCACACGTGAATGCCGTTAATGTAAAGGAACAAGGAACAAACCCAGGCCTGCTGCCATGAGACTGCATTCAGGAATGTTGTCTTTCTCAGACCGATCGTCAGATAAACTACTGAGGAAAACATCTGCTGGACTCCTTCTGCTCAACGCCAGATGCATTATGGGAGAACCAGCTCATTTCTTACCAACCATTATAGCATCATTTCTTTCTTTTCTGTGATTTTTAGGTGAATTTCTTGTACGCTCTCTTCAGTCCAGTGAAACTGAACACATCTCACCTCCACATCTCTGAGGGCCCGGATGTGAACGCTGCACTTCTGAGCTTCTTCTAGCAGCTGAGTGTCAAAGGCATCCATGAGGATGATCATCTTCAGACCCGGCGTGTCTCCTCGCTGAACGTTCTCCAGGAGCACCGCAGCTTTCTGTGCTTTATCACAGATCACTGTGGAGATCTCAGCTGAAAAACAAGATGTGCACCGTCAAAGAGGGACAGCAACATCAGTACATTTTTCAAAATAAAGGTCCATTTTTGACATCTGTGGAACCACTAAATGTTCTTAAAGGTTCTTTAGATTATTAAAAGGTTCTTCACACAAAGAAAACAGTGGTTCTATTAAGAACTGATCTTCTTTGCCGAACCAAAAATGGTTTTTCTACGGCATCGCTGCAAAGAAAATCCCTTTTGGATTCTTTATTTGGAAGAGTTCAGAAAGGAATGGATGTGGTGTCGGTGGAGCCTCACCTGTGTTAATAATATAACGGATGGCGTCGGGTCCGAGAGTGTCGTACAGCGGCACCACCACCATCGAGTACGTGTAGCACGCCAGCTCAGAGATGATCCACTGCGAACCAAGAACACAGAGGAGCTCATGAGTTTCTGTTCACTGCTTCTGGTAGCTTCATGTTCTGATGTCTGGTGTTTTACCTCAGGCCTGTTCTGAGCAAACACCCCGATGAACTGATCTGGACTGGGCTGACATCCCTGAGACAGCAGACCGGAGCCCAAGTGCTCCGCTCTGCTGGACACCTGCAGGAGACACCGCCACAGAGACATGCAGCAATCCACATCGCTCGAAACATCAACATCACTGTAGTGCCTTACCAAGCAATGCATTACTGTAATCTAATTACAGTTCCCTTGTAAGTTATTCACAGTTACTTCTGATGTAATTGCATTAAATTCTGTATAGGCTTCAGAACAATTCTATATAAAAACAACAGTGGATTTAACATCTAATGTTATAATGTATCACTTTAAATGCTTTGGTCAATAATTTATGCCATTTATATGATTTATTTTAAAGAATCAAAAGAGCAGGTTCATGTCTATCCTTGAGTTGCTCAACTGATCGAGGCTGGTATGATATTTAGAAAGTAATTAGTAGTAAGTCATGCAATACTTATTAAAGAGAGTAATTAGTACAGTAATCAAACTACACTGATTAGTAGCTAGCAATGAGTTACTTTTTTAGAGTAACCTACCCAACTCTCTGAAAGCCTTCTGAAATCGTAAGTTTGGTAAAAAGTACAATGTTCTCTTAGCAGTCAAACCCACCGTATTGTTTTCTGTTGCAGCTGTAAACGGGAGTGTGTCTCACTCGTCTACTTGTGATCAGATTGAGCAGCAGCTGTAAACTCACCTCTCTGTAGGACAGCCATTTGTAGGGTTGATTGGGGAGTCTGGAGCCTAAAAAGGGTCCGTCACCTGCTCAGAAACACCAGAGAGACGTCAGATCGTCACACTCATCCACTCTGAAGATCATCTCAAACACGTCTACATCTCAAACGGCCTTTATTCTCTTCTCACGCGGATCTCAGTTAAATTACCAGCCAAAAGATTGGAATGACTACGATTATTTGAGTGTTTCTGAAAGAAGTCTCTTCTGCTTTTACTTGATCAAAAATACTATACTGTGAAATATCATTACAACAACTGTTTTCTATGCTGTAAGTGATTGAAATTTTAGAGCATTATTAATCACTATATTTATGTATGCCAAACATGTTATAACACACCTCTGCGTATAACTCAGATAAAGTCAATGGTGTGTCCAAATGTGGACATTCGGCTGCTGAGGCCTGCGCTGTGAGGTTTACCCAAAATGCTGTTTGGTCATCACATGATTTGCATGACTCGGGGTTCACATGTGTGGCATATGCCCTGCTCCAGTATAACTGATGTGGCAGTACATGCATGCGTGTGCAGATCTGCTCGGCGACGCTCACCAGTGATGTGCAGGCCGCGCTGAAACACCTCGTACATGGTCTTGGCGTCCTCGTGGTAATACGAGAGCAGCGTGGAGCTGTCGCCCATCATGGACCTTCGAGCGCCATCCTCCATCTGGAAAACAGGAGGCGCTCTTCTGTAAATCCCTTTTCATTAACCGTATGAAAGATGCATTGTTGGACTGGTTGTGTAGTACTTGTTTGCATCCGTATTTGCATTCGTGTTTGCATTCTCCTGGACTGTGTGCTCGCTTTAGAGCTTTTATCTTCGACCATAATGCCATTGTTTAAAACCAAACGCCCGTCTGCATGTGGAGAGCTTTCAAGAGGACTACAGTGCAGGAAATTTTATCATTATCTTCTCCTGAACTGCGTTTGATAAGAGAGTATTGAATTATATATATGGTGATGATCTTATTGTTTTTAGGCCAGCTGCCACAGATGTTTTGCTTATGCAAAAACCTCAGGTCTGAGCCAGAGTTGAACACAAAGGACTCAGACAAAAGACAGCTCATCAGGACAGCGTGAACCAGTCTAAACATGTACTCACATTTAGCTTGATGATTTATCGTCGAAGTGATAAAGGCATAATGTTGGAGCTGCATACGTATGTGACACTCATGAAAGCTCTCTTCTGTGTGAGTTTATATCAGCTCTGCTCATCAGATGCATCATGGGATGCTTTTGCACACTAGTGAAGGAGGAACATATGTGATGAACACTTCATCACGATTAATAACTAATGATTAGTCATGTGAGCAGAAGCCTTTAGATCAGCGCTTCTCAAGCTTATGACTCCAAAGCTATTTACTGTCAAAAACATTTATATTTATAATATTTCTGCCATAATGACAAAGCTGCTCATTTTCAAACTTTTTATTTACAGAAATTAGGCAATATATCAAAAGAAATCAATAAAATATTTTAAATAATTATAAATAATTTCAAATAATTACATTTCATAACCCCAGTAACTGAATGTTCTACATGGTTTACACTTTTTATTACCAATGAATTAACACGACTTTTCTAGTTTTATTATTTTTTTACCAGTATTATTTTAGTATCATTTAGATATTACTATAGTTAATATATTGAATTAGTTTTCATTTTTGTTTTCAGTTTGTTTTTAGCTACAGTTTTTAACAAATTTTTATTAGTTTTTTAGTTATTTTAGTACATCAAGTTGAACTAAATTCAAATGTGAAATGTTTCAATGGCAACTAGCTGAAATCAAATGTATTTAAACCTTGTTTTAAACAATATAAAGCCTTGCGGCTCCTCAGAAGGTCCCGGGCCCCTGCTTGAGAACCAGAGGTTTGTCTGTTTGACTGCAGCATGATTATCGTCACACATTTGATTGGCCAGCGCTGAACACCTGATCCGAGGTTTACCTGCACTTCCTGTGACTGCAGCCGGAGGTCGCAGGGCGGCGTGATGGGCCGCGGCCGAGTGGAGATCCAGTAGGCCAGCACAGCGGTCAGAGCACCCAGACCCAGCAGCGTGGAGGTGGGCAGAGAGCGGAGGAACTGACCCAGATCATCCAGCTCAGGCAGCTGAAGACCCAGCAGCAGATCCCGAGACTGCATCTTCTCCACAAGCGTGGAGCTGAGCTCTGACACACACACACAAACACACACACACACATCAGACCAGATTCAACATGCATGATCATGTGTAAGGATAAATCAGAAAGCACAAAGTCACAGTTTGTCTGGACATCAACACAAACACACAGCCGCGCTCCGGTTCTTCTGATGGCTTACACATTAACATCCAGTCTGCTGTCTGACCCAAATGCTTCTGAACGTGTACGTATGCACACACACACACACACACACACACACACACGCACACACACA
>NW_015506637.1:75431-75754 GCF_001515645.1 Sinocyclocheilus grahami | reverse complement strand
TCCTCCCCACAAGCGTGGGGCTGAGCTCTCACACACACACACACACACACACACACACACACACACACACACACACATCAGACCAGATCCAACATACATGATCACGTGTGTGTAAAGATAAATCTGAAAGCCCAGAGTCACAGTTTGTCTGGACATCAACACAAACACACAGCCGCGCTCCGGTTCTTCTGATGGCTTACACATTAACATCCAGTCTGCTGTCTGACCCAAATGCTTCTGAACGTGTACGTATGCACACACACACACACACACACACACACACACACACACACACACACACACACACATACACACACACACAC